>NC_045438.1:45500772-45564235 GCF_002776525.5 Piliocolobus tephrosceles
GCGACCAGAGGCCTAAGTGAGGCTAGGAAATGTCAGCCATCCAAAATCGGAGAGAAGCTTTCTGCACAACTCTTTTGTGATGTTTGTGATGTTTGTATGGCAAAAAGTCAAATGTCATCCAATAATAAACAGAAAGAAGCATTCGAAGAAACGGCTCTCTGACATGTCCAATCTTTTCAAAGGGTTAGAACTTACGCTACATTTCCGAGTTTGAAAGTTGATCTTTGAGGTTTCTGCAAAAGGATAGTAAGTGGTGACCAGAGGCCTGAGTGAGGCAAGGAAATGTCTTCCATCGAAAATCGGAGAGAAGCTTTCTGCACAACACTTTTGTGATGTTTCTATTCATCTCATAGAGTTAAAACATTCTTTGGATTGAGAAGTTTGAAACAACTGTTTCTGTGGAATCTGAGAAAGGACATTTGGAAACGCTGTTTAGAATATCCTGAAAAAGAAATAACCTCAGAGGGAAACCAGAAGGAAGCTTTCTGTGAAACTGCTCTGTGTCACGTGAATTCCACTCACACAGTTAATATTCTCTTTTCATTGAGCTGTATCATAACACTGATTTTGTTTAGTCTGAGAAGGGATATGCTGGAGGGCTTTGAGGCTTACAGTACGAAAGGAAACATCTTCAGATAGAAACTGGAGAGAAGCTTTCTGAGGAGCCCTTTGTGACGTGTTCATTCCACTCAGAGAAATATACCTTTCTTCTCCTGGAGGAGTCCAGAATCCCTTTTGGAGAAAAAGCTACAAAGAGATATTCAGGAGTATAGCAACGACTATGGTGAATAAGGAAATATCCTCAGACCAAAACTGGAAAGAAGATTTCTGTGAAACTGCTTTGTGTTAGATATATTCATTCATCTCGCATAGTTAAAACTTTAGTTCAATTACGCAGTTTGAAACTCCGTCATGCACAGATCTGTGAAGGGATATTCGGGAGCACATTCAGGCCTATGGTGAAAGACGAGATATCTTAAGATAAACACTGCAGAGAAGCTTTATGAGAAACTACAATGTGATGTATGCATTCCACTCAGGGAGTTATATCTCCTTTCTCACAAGGCAGTGTTTGAAAACTGTTCCTGTGAAACCGAAAAATCATATTTCGGAACGCATTGAGGACTATGGGGAATAGTGAAATATACTGAAATAAAATCGAGGAAGAAGCATTCCAAGAATCTGCTCTCCGACATGTGCATTCACTTCACAGAGTTAATGCTTACTCTATGTTCCCCAGTTTCGAAACTCTGTCTTTGAAGAATCTGTGAAGTGATATTCAGTGACGCCCGGAGGCTTGTGGTGACCAAGGAAACGACTTCCGATGAAACCTGCAGAGAAACATTCTGCGCAATTGCTTTGCGATGTGTGTATTCGTCTCAAAGAGTTAAACCATTCTTTGAATTGAGCAGACTGAAATCACTGTTTTTGTAGAATGTGAGGAAGTACATCCTTAGAATATAGAGAAAGAAATATCCTCAGGTAAAATCCAGAAGGAAGCTTTCTGTGAAACTGCTTTTTGTCGTCTTAATTCCTCTCACTCAGATAAGCCTCTCTTTTTATTGAGCAGTTTTCTAGCCCTGTGTATGCTTAGCGTTTGATGGGGTATTCGGGAGCTCTTTCAGGCTAACTGTGAAAAAGGAAATATGTTCACACAGAAACTGGAGAGAAGCTTTCCGAGGAACTGCGTTGTGACGTGTGCATTCCAGTCACAGTGCTATACCTCTCTTCTCATACAGCGTCGGGAAAACACTTTTGGAGAAACAGGTACCAAGTGATATTCGGGAGCATGTTGATGCCGATGGTGAAAAGGGAAGTAACCTGAGACAAAAACTGGAAAGAAGCTTTCTAGGAAACTACTCTGTGATATGTGCAATCACCTCATATAGATAAAGCTTTCTTTCCATTACGCAGCATGGCAACTGTCATGGAGGGATCGAAGAAGGGACCTTCGGGAGCACATTCTGGACTATGGTGAAAAAGGAAATATCTTCATATAAAAACTCAAAAGAAGATTTCTGTGAATATGCTTTTTGATACTTTCATTCTTCTCACTCAGATGAAGCTTTCTTTACGTTACGCAACTTGGGAACTCCCTCATGGATGGATCTGCGAAGGGATATTTGGGATCACATTCTGGCCTATAGTGAAATAGGAAATGTAGTCAAATAAAAACTGGAGAGAAGCTTTCTGAGAAACTGCTTGGTGACGTTCGCTTTCCAATCAGGGAGTTATAACTTACTTCTCATAAGGCACAGTTTCAACACTCTTCCTGTATAACCAAAAGAGTGATATTCAGAGCACATTGAAGACTATGGCAAATAGTGAAATGTCGTACAATAAAAAACAGAAAGAAGCACTCGAAGAAACTGCTCTCTGACATGTACATTCTTTTCACAGCTTAAAGCTTTCTCTACATTTGCCAGTTTCAAAGCCGATCTTTGAGGGTTCTAGGAAGGGATAGCAAGTGGAAACCGGAGACCTGTGTGAGGCAAGGAATTGTCTTCCAATGAAAATCGGAGAGAAACTCTCTGTGCAACTCTTTTGTGATGTTTGTATTCATCTCATTCAGTTAAATCATTCTTTAGATTGAACAGTTTGAAATGACTGTTTCTGTGGAATCTGAGAAAGGACATTTGGAAACGCTCCTTAGAATATCCTGAAAAAGAAATATCCTCAGAAAGAAACCAGAAGGAAGCTTTGTGTGAAACGTCCCTGTGTCACGTGAATTCCGCTCACACAGTTAACCTTCTCTTTTCATTGAGGTGTATCATAACACAGTTTTTGCTTAGTCTGCGAAGGGATACTTTTAACGTCTTTGAGGCATACGGTGAGAAATGAAACGTCTTCAGATAGAAACTGGAGAGAAGCTTTCTGAGGAACTGCTTTGTGACGTGTTCATTCCACACACAGAATATACCTTTCTTCTCCTAGAGGATTCCGGAATCCTTTTGGAGAAAAGGTACCAAGAGATATTCGGGAGTATAGCGATGACTATGGTGAAAAAGGAAATATCCTCAGAGAAAAACTGGAAAGAATATTTCTGTGAACCTGTTTTGTGTTAGATAAATTTATTCGAGTCACATATTTAAAATTTTAACTAGATTATGCAGTTTGGGAACTCCGTCATGCAGAGATATGCAAAGCAGCATTCGGGAGCACATTCATGTCTATAGTGACATAGGAGATATCTTCAGATAAAAACTGGACAGAATATGGAGAAAGAAATATCCTCAGGTAAAATCCAGAAGGAAGCTTTCTATGAAACTGCTCTGTGTCATCTTAATTCCTCTCACTCAGATAAGCCTTCCTTTTCATTGAGCAGTTTTCTAGCCTTTCGTATGTTTTGTGTGTGCTGGGATATTCAGGAGTACTTTGAGCCTAACTGTGAAAAACAAAATATGTTCAGACCGAATCTGGAGAGAAGCTTTCCGAGGAACTGCTTTGTGACGTGTGCATTCTAGTCACAGTGTTATACCTCTCTTCTCACACAGCGTCGAGGAAACCCTTTAGGAGAAACAGGTCCCAAGTGACATTCAGGAGCATGTTGATTCCGATGGTGAAAAGGGAAATAGCCTCAGACAAAAAATGGAAAGAAGCTATCTAGTAAACTACTCTGTGATATCTCTAATAATCTCATATAGATTAAGTTTCCTTACATTACGCAGCTTGGAAACTGTCATGGACGGATCCTGAATGGACCTTCTGGAGCACATTCTGGACTATGGGGAAGAAGGAAATATCTTCAGATAAAAAATGCAAAGAAGCTTTCTGTGAATAAACTTTTTGACACGTTTATTCATTTCACATAGATGAAGCTTTCTTTACATTACGCAGCTTGGAAACTCCCTGGTGAATGGATCCATGAAGAGATATTTGAGATCACATTCAGGCCTATGGTGAAATAGGAAATATAGTCAGATGAAAACTGGAGAGAAGCTTTCTGGAAACTGCTTGGTGATGTGCACATTCCACCCAGGGAGTTATAACTTTCTTCTCATAAGGCACTGTTTAAACACTGTTCCTGTAAAGCCAAAAGAGTGATATTCGGAGCACATTGAAGACTAGGACAAAAAGTGAAATGTCGTCCAATGAAAAGAGAATAAAGCACTTCAAGCAACTGCTCGCTAACATGTCCATTCTCTTCACAGGGTTAAAGCTTACTCTACATTTACCAGTTTGAAAGTCGTTCTTTGAGGGTTCTGTGAAATGATAGTAAGTGGACACCGGAGGCCTCTGTGAGACATGGAATTGTCTTCCATCGAAAATTGGAGAGAAACTTTCTGCACAACTCTTTTTTGATATTTGTATTCATCTCATAGAGTTAAATCATTCTTTGGATTGAGCAGTTTGAAATCACTGTTGAAGTGGAATCTGAGAAAGGACATTTGGAAACGCTCTTTATAATATCCTGAAAAAGAAATTACTTCAGAGAGAAACCAGAAGGAAGCTTTCTGTGAAACTGCTCTGTGTCACATGAATTCTACTCACACAGTTAAGCTTCTCTTTCCATTGAGCTGTATCATAGCACTGTTTTTGTTCAGACTGCAAAAGGATATTCTGGAGGGATTTGAGGCTTACGGTGAGAAAGGAAACCTCTTGAGATAGAAACTGGGGAGAAGCTTTCTGAGGAGCTGCTTTGTGACGTGTGAATTCCACTCACAGAAATATACCTTTCTTCTCCTAGAGGATTACCAAATCCCTTTTGGAGAAAAAGCTACCAAGAGATATTCAGGAGTATAGCAACAACTGTGGTGAAAAAGGAAATATCCTCAGACAAACACTAGAAAGAAGATTTCTTTGAAACAACTTTGTGTTATGTAAATTTATTCGTCTCACGTAGTTAAAACTTTAATTATATTATGCAGTTTGGAAACTCCGTCATGCACAGTTCCAAGAAGGGACATTCGGGAGCACATTCAAATCTATGGTGAATGAGGAGATATCTTCAGACAAAAACTTGATAGAAGCTATCTGAGAAACTACTGTGTGATGTATGCATTCCACTCAGGGAGTTACACCTCTTTTCTCACAAGGCAGTGTTTGAACACTGATCCTTTGAAACTGAAAAAGTCATATTTCAGAACACATTGAGGACTATGGCGATTAGTGAAATATACTGAAATAAAATCCAGGAAGAAGGGTTCTAATAATCTGCTCTCTGATATGTGCATTCACTTCACAGGGTTAATGTTTTATAACTCTGTGTATGTTTAGCGTGTGATGGGACATTTGGGGGCACTTTGAGGGTTACAGTGAAAAAGGAAATATGTTCAGACTGAAACTGCAGAGAAGCTTTCCGAGGAACTACTTTGTGACGTGTGCATTCCACTCACAGTGTTATACCTCTCTTCTCATACAGCATCAGGGAAACCCTTTTGGAGAAACAAGTACCAAATGATATTCGGGAGCATGTTGATGCTGCAGATGAAAAGGGACATCGCCTCAGACAAAACCTGGAAGGCAGCTTTCTAGGAAACTACTCTGTGATATGTGTAATCATCTCACAGAGATAAAGGTTTCCTTACATTACACAGCTTGAGAACTGTCATGTGCAGATCCACAAAGGGACTT
The DNA here is from genome assembly GCF_002776525.5 of Piliocolobus tephrosceles. NCBI lineage: Eukaryota > Metazoa > Chordata > Mammalia > Primates > Cercopithecidae > Piliocolobus > Piliocolobus tephrosceles. The sequence continues at coordinate 45,506,347 of NC_045438.1, forward strand.
TCGGGAGCACATTCAGGACCATGGTGAAAAAGGAAATATCTCCAGATAAAAACTGGAAATAAGCTTTCTGTGAATCCACTTTTTTCTATGTTTATTCGTCTCACATAGATTAAGCTTTCTTTACATTGCACAGGTTGAAAACTCCCTCGTGGATGGATCCACGAAGGAATATTTGATATCACATTCTGGCCTATGGACAAATAGGGAATAGAGTGAGATAAAAACTGGAGAGAAGCTTTCTGAGAAACTGCTTGGTGATGTGTGCATTCCTCTCAGGGGATTTTAATGTTCTTCTCATGAGGCAGAGTTTGAACATTGTTCCTGTAATATCAAAAGATTGATATTCGGAGCACACTGAAGACTATGGCAAAAAGTGAAATGTCGTCCAATAAGAAAAAGAAAGCAGCACTCGAAGAAACTGCTCTCTGACATGCCCATTCTTTTCACAGGGTTAGAGCTTACTCTACATTTCCAGGTTGAAAGTCGGCCTCTGAGGGTTCTGAGAAGGGATAGTAAGTGGCAACCGGAGGCCTGTGTCAAGCAAGGAAATGTCTCCCATTGGAAATTGGAGAGATGCTTTCTGTGCAACATTTTGGGATGTTTGTGTTCATCTCAAAGAGTTAAATCATTCTTTGGATTGAGTAGTTTGAAATCACTGTTTCTGTGGAATCTGAGATAGGACATTTGGAGACACTCTTTAGAATACCCAAGAACATAAATTACCTCAGAGAGAAACCAGAAAGAAGCTTTTTGTGAACCTATTCTGTGTCACGTGAATTCCACTCACACAGTTAAGCTTCTCTTTTCATTGAGCAGTATCATAACACTGTTTTTGTTTAGGCTGGGAAGGGATATTCGGGAGTGATTTAAGGGTTACGGTGAGAAAGGAAACGTCTTCAGATAGAAACTGGAGAGAAGCTTCTGAGGAGCTGCTTTGTGACGTGTGCATTCCACTGACAGAAATATACCTTTCTTCTCCTAGAGGATTCCGCAATCCCTTTTCGTGGAAAAGCTACCAGGAGACATTCGGGAGTATAGGCACGGCTACAGTGAAAAAGGAGATATTCTCAGAGAAAAACTGGAAAGAAGTTTTCTGTGAAACTGCTTCGTGCTACGTATATCTATTCATCTCGCATAGTTCAAAGCTTTCTTATATCACGCAGTTTGGAAACTCCATCATGCATGGATTCGCGAAGGGACATTTGGGAGTGCATTCTGGCCTTCAGTGAAAGAGGAGATATCATCAGATAAAAACTGGAGAGAATCGTTCTGAGAAACTACTTTGTGATGCATGCATTCCTCTCAGGGAGTTATACCTCTTTTCTCACAAGGCATGGTTTGAACACTGTTCCTGTGAAACCGAAAAATTGATATTTTGGAGTACACTGAGATCTATTGCGAATAGTGAATTATACGGTAATTAAATCGAGAAAGAAGCATTTCAAGAATCTGCTCTCTGATATGTGCATTCACTTCACAGAATTTATGCTTACTCTATGTTGCCCAGTTTCGAAATTCTGTCTTTGGAGAATCTGTGAAGGGAGATTTAGTGACACCCGGAGGCTTGTGGTGAGCAACGAAACATCTTCCGATGAAATCTGCAGAGCAACTTTCTGAGCAACTGCTTTGTGATGTTTGTATTCGTCTCCTAGATTTAAACCGTTCTTTGGATTGAGCAGTTTGAAATCACTGTTTCAGTGGAATCTGTGGAAGGACATTTGCAGATGCTCTTTAGAATATCCTGAAGAAGAAATAACCCCAGACAGAAAGAAAAAGGAAGCTTTTGGTGAAACTGCTCTGCGTCACGGGAAGGTCACTCACACAATTAAGCTTCTGTTTTCATTGAGCAGTATCATAAACTGTTTTTGTTTAGTCTGCAAAAGGATATTCAGGAGTGCTTTGAGGCTTCTGGTGAGAAAGAAACGTCTTCAGATAGAAACTGGAGAGAAGCTTTCCAAGGAGCTGCTTTGTGACGTGTGCATTCCATTCAAATAAATATACCTTTCTTCTCCTATAGGATTCTGGAATCCCTTTTGGAGAAAATGCTACCGAGAGACACTTGTGAGTATAGGGATGGCTATGGTGAAAACCAAATGTCCTCAGAGAAAAACTGGAAAGAAAATTTCTGTGAAACTGCTTTGTGTCAGATATATTTATTTATCTCGCATAGTTAAAACTTTTTGTATACTTCGCAGTTTGGAAACTCCATCATGAGCAGATCTGCAAAGGAGCTTTCTAGAGCACATACAAACTTATGTTGAAAGATTCGATATCTTCAGATTAAAACTGGATAGAAGCTTCCTGAGAAACTACTTTGTGATGCATGCATTCAGCTCAGGGAGTTATACCTTTTTTCTCACAAGGCAGCATTTGAACACTGTTCCTGTGAAACCAAAAAACTGATATTTCAGAGCGCATTGAGGACTATGGCAAATAGTGAAATATACTGAAATAAAATCGAGGACGAAGCATTCCAAGAATCTGCTCTGTGATATGTGCATTCCCTTCACAGAGTTATGCTTACCCTATGTCAATGAGTATGCTAACTTAACGCTTACACTATGATGCCCAGTTTCAAAACTCTGTCTTTGAAGAATCTGTGAAGGGATATTTAGTGACGGCCAGAGGCTTGTGATGAGCAAGGAAACGTCTTCCAAGGAAAGCTGCAGAGAAACTTTCTGAGCAACTGCTTTGCGATGTGTGTATTCGTTTCCTAGAGTTAAACCATTCCTTGGATTGAGCAGCTTGAAATCACTGTTTCCGTGGAATCTAAGGAAGGACTTTTGGGAACGATCTTTCGAATATGGAGAAAGAAATATCCTCAGGTAAAATCCAGAAGGAAGCTTTTTTGTGAAACTGCTCTGTGTCGTCTGAATTTCTCTCACTCATTTAAGCCTTACTTTTCATTGAGCAGTTTTCTAACCCTGTGTATGTTTAGCTTGTGTTGGGATATTCAGAAGCACTTTGAGGCTTACGGTGAAAAAGGAAATATGTTGAGACCTTAACTGGAGAGAAGCTTTCTGAGGAACTGCTTTGTGACTTGTGCATTCAACTCACAAAGTTGTACCTCTCTTCTCATACGGCGTCGGGGAAATCATTTTGGAGAAACAGGTACCAAGTGATATTCGAGAGGATGTTGGTGCCGATGGTGAAAAGACAAATAGCCTCAGACAAAAACTGGAAAGCAGCTTTCTAGGAAACTACTCTGTGATATGTGTAATCATCTCACAGAGGTAAAGGTTTCCTTACATTACACAGCTTGAAAACTGTCATGGACGGAAACATGAAGGGACTTTCAGGAGCACATTGAGGACTATGGTGAAAAAGGAAATAACTTCAGATAAAAACTGGAAAGAAGCTTTCTGTGATTCTCCCTTTTTCTGTGATTATTCATCTCCCATAGATGAAGTTTTCTTTACATTATGCAGCTTGGAAACTCCCTCGTTGATGGATCTGCAAAGGGATATTTGGGATCACATTCGGGACTATGTTGAAATAGAAATTATAGTCAGATAAAAACTGGAGAGAAGCTTTCTGAGAAACTGCTTGGTGATTGGTGCATTCCACTCAGGGAGTTATAACTTTCTTCTCATAAGGCACAGTTTGAACGCTGTTCCTCTAAAACCAAAAGAGTGATATTCGGAGCACATTGAAGACTATGGCAAAAAGTGAAAAGTCGTCCAATAAAAAGCAGAAAAAAGCACCTGATGAAACTGCTCAATGACCTGTCCATTCTTTTCAGAGGTTTAAAGCTTATGCTATATTTCCCAGTTTGAATGTTGGTCTTTGAGGATACTGCGAAAGGATAGTAAGTGGCAACCGGAGGCCTGTGACAAGAAAAGAAATGTCTTCCATCGAAAATTGGAGAGAAGTTTTGCGTAAAACTTTTGTGAAATTTTATTCATCTCATAGAGTTGAATCATTCTTTGGATTCAACAGTTTGAAATCACTGTCTGTGGAATCTGAGAAAAGATATTTGGAAACACTCTTTAGAATATCCTGAAAGAGAAGTAACCTCAGAGAGACCAGAAGGAAGCTTTCGGTGAAACTGCTCTGTGTCACGTGAATTCTGCTCACACAGTTAAGCTTCTCTGTTCATTAAGCAGTATCATAACAGTGTTTTTGTTTAGTCTGCGAAGGGATATTCTGGAGCACTTTGAGGCTTATGGTGAGAAGGGAAATGTCTTCACGTAGAAACTGGAGAGAAGCTTTCTGAGGAGCTGCTTTGTGACGTGTGCATTCCAATCACAGAAATATACTTTTCTTCTCAAAGAGGATTGTGGAGTCCCTTTTGCGGAAAAAGCTAACAAGAGACATTCGGAAGTATAGGGACGGCTATGATGAAAAAGGAAATATCCTCAGACAAAACTGGAAAGAATATTTCTGTGTAACTGCTTCATGTTAGATATATCTATTCATGTCGCATAATTGAAAACTTTCTTATATTATGCAGTTTGGAAACTCTGTCATGCACAGATCTGCAAAGGGACATTCAGGAACACATTCAGGTCTATGGTGAAAGAGAAGATATCTTCAGATAAACACTGGATAGAAGCTTTCTGAGAAACTACTTGTGATGTATGCATTCCACTCATGGAATTATACCTCTTTTCTCACAATGCAGTGTTTAAGCACTGTTCCTGAGTAACCGAAAAAGTGATATTTTGGAGTGCATTGAGGAGTATGGCAAATAGTGAAATATACTGAATTAATATCGAGAAAGAGTCATTCCAAGAATCTGCTCTCTGATACGTGCATTTACTTCAGAGCATTTATGCTTACCCTATGTTGCACAGTTTCAAAATTCTGTCTTTGAAGAATCTGTGAAGAGATATTTAGTGATGCCAGGAAGCTTGTGGTGAGCAAGGAAACAACTTCCGATGAAACCTGCAGAATAACTTTCTGAGAAACTGCTTTGTGATATGTGTATTCCACTCATAGATTTAAACCATTCTTTGAATTGAGCAGATTGAAATCACTGTTTTTGTGGAATCTGAGGAAGGACTTTTGGGAATGATCCTTAGAACATGGAGGAAGAAATATCCTCAGGTAAAATCCAGAAGGAAGCTTTCTGTGAAACTACTCTGTGTCACCTTAATTCCTCTCGCTCAGTTAAGCCTCTCCTTACTTTGAGTAGTTTTACACCTCTGTGTATGTTTTGAGTGTGATTGGACATTCAGAACACTTTGAGGCTTCTGGGGAAAAAGGAAATAAGTTCAGACCGAAACTGGAGAGAAGCTTTCCAAGGAATGGCTTTGTGACGTGTGCATTCCACTCACAAAAATATACCTTTGTGCTACTAGAGGATTCCGGAATCCCTTTTGGAGGAAAAGGTACCAGGAGACATTCGGGAGTATAGGGACAGCTATGGTGAAAAAGGAAATATACTCAGACAAAACTGGAAAGATTTCTGTGAAACTGCTTCATGTTAGATATATCTATTCATCTCACATAGTTCAATTCTTTCTTATATTACGCAGTTTGGAAACTCTGTCATGCATGAATCCGTGAAGGGACATATGGGAGCACATTCAGACCTTCAGTGAAAGAGGAGATATCATCAGAAAACAACTGGAAAGAAATTTTCTGAGAAACTACATTGTGATGCACGCATTCCGCTCAGAGAGTTATACCTCTTTTCTCACAATTCAGGGTTTGAACACTGTTCCTGTGAAACCAAAAATGTGATATTTCGGAGCACATTGAGGACTATGGTGAATACTGAAATATATTGAAATAAAATAGAGTAGGAAGCGTTCCAAGAATCTGCTCTCTGATATGTTCATTCACTTCGCAGAATTTATGCTTACTTTATGTTGCCCAGTTTCGAAAGGCTGTCTTTGAAGAATCTCTGAAGGGATATTTAGTGACGCCGGGAGGCTAGTGGTGAGCAAGGAAACATCTTCCGATGAAACCTGCAGAGTAACTTTCTGAGCAACTGCTTTGCGATGTCTGTATTCGTCTTCTAGATTTAAACCATTCTGTGGATTGAGCAGATTGAAAATACTGTTTTTGTATAATTTGAGGAAGGACATTTGGGAACAATCCTTAGAACATGGAGAAAGAAATATCTTCAGGTAAAATCCAGAAGGAAGCTTTCTGTGAAACTACTCTGTGTCGTCTTAATTCCTCTCGCTTAGTTAAGCCTCTCCTTACGTTGAGTAGTTTTATAACCCTGTGTATGTGTAGCTTGTGATGGGACATTCGGAAGCACTTTGAGTCTTATGGTGAAAAAGTAAATAGGTTAAGACAGAAAATGGAGAAAAGGTTTCTGAGGAACTGCTTTGCGACGTGTGCATTCCACTCACAGTGTTATACCTCTCTTCTCATACAGCGTTGAGGAAACCCTTTTGGAGAAACATGTACTAAGTATATTTGGGAGCATGTTGATGCCGATGAGGAAAAGGCAAATAGCCTCAGACAAAACCTGGAAAGAAGCTTTCTAGGAAAGTACTCTGTGATAGGTGTAATCATCTCACAGAGGTAAAGGTTTCCTTACATTACACAGCTTGAAAACTGTCATGGACGGAAACATGAAGGGACTTTCAGGAGCAGACTCAGGACTATGGTGAAAAACGGAATATCTTGAGATAAAAACTGGAAAGAAGCTTTCTGTGAATCTGTTTTTCAATGTTTATTCTTCTCACATAGATGAAGATTTCTTTACATTATGCAGCTTGGAAGTTCCCTCGTGGATGGATCCACGATGGGATATTTGGGATGACATTCGGGCCTATGGTCAAATTCATAAATATTGGAGAGAAGTTTTCTGAGAAACTGCTTGGTGATGTGTGCATTCCACTCAGGGGGTGTTCATGTTCTTCTCATAAGGCACAGTTTGAACAGTGTTCCTGTAAAATCAAAAGAGTGATATTCAGAGCACTTTGAAGACTATGGCAAAAAGTAAAATATCATCCATTTAAAAACAGAACGAAGCACTCGAAGAAACTGCTCTCTGACATGCCCATTCTTTTCACAGGGTTAAAGCCTACTCTACATTTCCCAGTTTGAAACCTCTGAGGTTCTGTGAAGACATAGGAAGTGGCAACCAGAGGCCTATATCGAGCAAGGAAATATCTCCCATTGAAAATTGGAGAGAAGATTTCTGTGCAACACTTTTGTGAAGTTTGTATTCATCTCAAAGAGAGACATCAATCTTTGGATTGAGCATTTTGAAATCACTGCTTCTGTGGATTCTCAGAAAGGATATTTGGAGGTGCTCTTTAGAATACCCTGAAAAAGAAATAACCTCAGAGAGAAACTAGAAGGAAGCTTTCTGTTAACCTGCTCTGTGTCACGTGAATTCAGCTCACACAGTTAAGCTTCTCCTTTCATTGAGCAGTATCATAACACTGTTTTTGCTTAGACTGTGAAGGGATATTCAGGAGTGATTTGAGGATTACGGTGAGAAAGGAAACGTCTTCAGATAGAAACTGGAGAGAAGCTTTCTGAGAAGCTGCTTTGTGACGTGTGTATTCCACTCACAGAAATATACCTTTCTTCTCCTAGAGGATTCCGGAATCCGTTTTGGAGAAAAAGCTATCAAGAGACATTCGAGAATATAGGGATGGCTATGGTGAAAAAGGAGATATCCTCAGACAAAAGAAGATTTCTGTGGAACTGCTTCGTGTTAGATATACCTATTCATCTCACATAGTTCAAATCTTTCTTATATTACACAGTTTGAAACTCCATCAGGCACGTATCCGTGAAGCTACATTTGGGAGCACATTCCGGGCTTTGGTGAAAGAAGATGTATCATCAGATAATAACTGGAAAGAAACTTTCTGAGAAAGTACTTGTAATGTATGCATTCCACTCAGGGAGTTATACCTCTTGTCTCACAAGGCAGGGTTTGAACACTCTTCCTGTGAAACCGAAAAAGTGATATTTTGGAGCACACTGAGCACTATGGTAAATACTGAAACATACTGAAATAAAATCCAGTAGGAAGCGTTCCAAGAATCTGCTCTCTGATGTGTCCATTCACTTCCCTGAATTTATGCTTACTCTATGTTGCCCAGTTTCAAAATGCGGTCTTTGAAGAATCTGTGAAGGGATATTTAGTGACTCCCGGAGGCTAGTGGTGAGCAAGTAAACATCTTCTGATGAAATCTGTAGAGTAACTTTCTGAGCAACTGCTTTGCAATGTCTATATTCGTCTCCTAGATTTAAACCATTTTGTGGATTTAGCAGATTGAAAATACTGTTTTTGTGGAATCTGAGGAAGGACATTTGGGAACGATCCTTAGAACATGGAGAAAGAAATATCCTCAGGTAAAAATCCAGAAGGAAGCTTTCTGTAAAACTACTCTGTGTCATCTTAATTCCTCTCGCTTAGTTAAGCCTCTCCTTATGTTGAGTAGTTTATAACCCTGTGTATGTTTAGCCTGTGATGGGACTTTCAGAAGCACTTTGAGACTTCTTGTGAAAAAGGAAATATGTTCAGAATGAAACTGGAGAGAGGCTATCCGAAGAACGGCTTTGTGACGTGACCATTCCACTCCCAGAAATGTACCTTTCTTCTCCTAGAGGATTCCGGAATCCCTTTTGGAGAAAAAGCTACCAAGAGACATTCGCAAGTACAGGGACAGCTATGGTGAAAAAGGCAATATCCTCAGAAAAAAATGGAGAGATTTCTGTGGAACTGCTTCATGTTAGATATATCTATTCATCTCCCATAGTTCAAACCTTTCTTATATTACGCAGTTTGGAAACTCCATCATGCACGAATCCGCGAAGGGAGATTTGGGAGAACATTCAGGCCTATGGTGAAAGAGGAGATATCTTCAGATAAAAACCGGATAGAAGTTTTCCGAGAAACTACTTGTGATGTACGCCTTCCGCTCATGGAGTTATACCTCTTTTCTCACAAGGCAGTGTTTAAACACTGTTCTTGTGTAACCCAAAAAAGTGATATTTCGGAATGCATTGAGGACTATGGCAAATAGTGAAATTTACTGAAATAATATCGAGGAAGAAGAGTTCCAGGAATCTGCTCTCTGATATGTGCATTCACTTCACAGAGTTAATGGTTACCCTTTGTTTCCTAGTTTTGAAACTCTGTCTTTGAAGAATCTGTGAAGGGATATTTAGTGACGCCCAGAGGCTGGTGGTGAGCGAAAAAACGCCTTCCGATGAAACCTGCAGAGAAACGTTCTCCGCAACTGCTTTGCAATGTGTGTATTCGTCTGCTAGAGCTAAAACATACTTCGGATTCAGCAGCTTGAAGTCACTGTTTTTGTGCAATTGAAGGAAGGACATTTGGGGACGATCCTAGGAATATGGAGAAAGAAATAATCTCAGGTAAAATCCAGAAGGAAGCTTTCTGTGAAACTACTCTGTGCTGTCTAAATTCCTCTCACTCAGATAAGTCTCTCTTTTCATTGAGCAGTTTTCTAGCCCTGGGTATGTTTGGCGTGTGATGGCATATTCGGGAGTACTTTGAGGCTAACGGTGAAAAAGGAAATATGTTCAAACCGAAACTGGAGAGAAGCTTTCTGAGGAACTCCTTTGTGACATGTGCATTCCAGTCACAGTTTTATACCTCTTTTCTGATACAGCGTCAGGGTAACCCTTTTGAATAAACAGGTACCAGGTGATATTTGGGATCATGTTGTTGCCGATGGTGAAAAGGGAAATAGCCTCAGACAAAAACTGGAAAGAAGCTTTCGACGAAACTACTCAGTAATGCGTGTAATTATCTCACATAGATAAAGCTTTCTTTACATTATGCAGCTTGGAAACTGTGATGCACGGATCCACGAAGGAACCTTCGGGAGCACATTCAGGACTAGGGTGAAAAAGGAAATAGCTTCAGATAAAAACTGGAAAGAAGCTTTCTCTGAATCTGCCTTTTGCTGTGTTTATTCATCTCACATAGATAAAGCTTACTTTATATTACGCAGCTTGGAAATTTCTTCATGGATGCTTTCGTGAAGCGATATTTGGGATCATATTTGGGCCCATGGTGAAATAGGACATATCGTCATATAAAAACTGGAAAGTAGCTTTCTGAGTTGCTGCTTGGTGAGGTGTGCATTTCACTCAGGGAGTTATAAATTTCTTCTCATAAGGCATAGTTTGAACACTGTTTCTGTGAAACCCAAAGAGTGATATTCAGAGCACATTGAGGACTATCGCAAAAAGTGCAATGTCGTCCAAAAAAAAAAAAAAAAAAAAAAAAACCAGAAAGAAGCACTGGAAGAAACTGCTCTCTGTCATGTCCTCTCCTTTTATAGTGTTAAAGCTTACCCTATACTTACCAGTTTGAAGGTCGGTCTTTGAGGTTTCTGTGAAGGGATAGTAAGTGGCAACCGGGGGCTTGTATTAAGCAAGGAAATGTCTTCCATCAACAATTGGAGAGAAACTTTCTGCCCAACAATATTGTGATGTTTGTATTCATCTCATAGATTTAAATCACTCTTTGGACTGAGCAGTCTGAAATCACTGTTTCTGTGGACTCTGAGAAAGGACATTTGGACGTGCTCCTTAGAATATACTGAAAAAGATATAACCTCAGAAAGAAATCAGAAGGAAGCTTTCTGTGAAACTGCTCTGTGTCACGTGAATTCTGCTCACACAGTTAAGCTTTTCTTTTCATTGAGCTGTATCATAACACTGTTTTTATTTAGTCTGTGAAGGGATATTCAGGAGTGCTTTGAGGCTTACAGTGAGAAAGGACACAACTTCAGATAGAAACTAGAGAGAAGCTTTCTGAGGAGCTGCTTTGTGATGTGTGCATTCCACTGACAGAAATATACCTTTCTTCTGCTAGAGGATTCCGCAACCCCTTTTGGAGAAAAAGCTACCAAGAGATATTCGTGAGTATAGAGATGACTATGGTGAAAAAGGAAATATCCTCAGATTAATACTGAAAAGAAGATTTCTGTGAAACTGCTTAGTGTTACATATATTTATTCAACTCACATAGTTAAAATTTTAATTATATTACGCTGTTTCGAATCTGTCATGGACGGATCCACGAAGGGACATTCGGGAGGACATTTTGGACTAGGGTGAAAAAGGAAATATCTTCAGATAAAAACTGGAAAGAAGCTTTCTGTGAATCTGATTTTTGCTGTGTTAATTCATCTCACATAGATGAAGCTTTCCTTACATCACCCAGCTTCGAAACTCCCTCCTGGATGGATCCTTGAAGGGATATTTGGGATCACATTCAGACCTATGGTGAAAGAGGAAATATAGTCAGATAAATGCTGGAGAGATGCTTTCTGAGAAACTGCTTGGTGATGTGTGCATTCCACTCAGGGAGTTATAACTTTCTTCTCATAAGGCACAGTTTGAACACTGTTGCTGTAAAACCAAAAGAGTGATATTCGGAGCACATTGAAGACTATGGTAAAAAGTGAAATGTCGTCCAATAAAAAAGAGAAAGAAGCACTTGAACAAACTTCTCTCTGACATGTCCATTCTTTTCACAGAGTTAAGTCTTACTCTACATTTCCCAGTTTGAAAGTCTGTCTTTGAGGGTTCTGCAAAGGGATAGTAAGTGGCGACCGGAGGCCTGTGTGAGGCAAGGAAATCTCTTTCATCGAAAATCGGAGAGACGCTTTCTGCACAACTCCTTTGTGATATTTGTATTCGTCTCATAGCGTTAAATCATTGTTTGCATTGAGCAGTTTGAATTCAGTTTCTGAGGATTCTGAGGAAGGTCATTTGGAAACGCTCTTTAGAATACCCTGAAAAAGAAATAACCTCAGAAAGAAACCAGAATGAAGCTTTCTGTGAAACTGCCCTGTCACGTGAATTCCACTCACACAGTTATGCTTCTCTTTTCATTGAGCTGTATCATAACACTGTTTTCGTTTAGTGTGTGAAGGAATACTCTGGAGGGCTTTGAGGCTTATGGTGAGAAAGGGAATATCTTCAGATAGAAACTGGAGAGAAGCTTTCTGAGGAGCTGCTTTGTGACGTGTGCATTCCACTAACAGATATATGCCTTTCTATTCCTAGAGGATTTTGGAATCCCTTTTGGAGAAAAAGCTATCAAGAGCTATTCGGGAGTATAGCGACGAATATGGTGAAAAAGAAAATATCCTCAGACAAAAACAGGAAAGAAGATTTCTGTGAAACTTCTTTGTGTTAGATATATGTATTCATCTCACATAGTTAAAACATTAATTTTTTTTTTTTTTTTTGAGAGGGAGTCTCGCTCTGCCACCCAGGCTGGAGTGCTGTGGCTGGATCTCAGCTCATTGAAAGCTCCGACTCCCGGGTTCATGCCATTCTCCTGCCTCAGCCTCCCGGGTAGCTGGGACTACAGGCACCGCCACCTCGCCCGGCTAGTTTTTTGTAGTTTTTAGTAGAGACAGGATTTCACCGTGTCAGCCAGGATGGTCTCGATCTCCTGACCTCGTGATCCACCCGTCTCAGCCTCCCAAAGTGCTGGGATTACAGGCTTGAGCCACTGTGCCTGGCCTAAAACTTTAATTGTATTACGCAGTTTGGAAACTCCGTCATACACAGATCCGCGAACGGACATTCGGGAGCACATTCAGGCCTACTGTGAAAGAAGAGATATCTTCAGATAAAACGGAATAGAAGCTTTCTGAGAAACTACTTTGTGATGTATGCATTGCACTCAGGGAGTTATACCTCTTTTCTCACAAGGCAGTGTTTGAACCCTGTTCTTGTGAAACCGAAATGTGATATTTCAGAACACCTTGAGGACTATGGCGAATAGTGCAATATAATGAAATAAAATCGAGGAAGAAGCGTTCCAGGAATCTGCTCTCTGATATGTGCATTCACTTCACAGAGTTAATGCTTACTCTATGTTGCCCAGTTTTGAAACTCTGTCTTTGAGAATCTGTGAAGGGATATTTACTGACGCCCAGAGGGTTGTGGTGGGCAATGAAACGTCTTCCATTGAAACCTGCAGAGAATCTTTCTGAGAAACTGCTTTTGATGTGTGTATTCGTCTCAAGGAGTTAAACCATTCTTTGGATTGAGCAGCTTGAAATCACTGTTTTTGTGGAATCTGTGAAGGACATTTGTGAACGATCCTTAGAATATGGAGAAAGAATTATCCTCAGGTAACATCCAGAAGGAAGCTTTCTGTGAGCATGCTTTGTGTCATCTTAATTCCTCTCAGCCAGTTTAGCCTCTCTTTCCATTGATCAGTTTTCTACCCCCGTGTATGTTTAGCGTGTGATGGCATATTCTGGAGTGCTTTGAAGCTTACGGTGAAATAAGAAATATGTTCAGAAAGAAACTGGAGAGAAGCTTTCTGAGGAACCAAGTGATATTCGAGAGTCTGTTGATGCAGATGGTGAAAAGGGAAATAGCTTCAGACAAAAATTGGAAAGAAGCTTTCCAGGAAACTACTCTGAGATATGAGTATACAACTCACATAGAAAAAGCTTCCTTTACATTACACAGCTTGGAGACTGTCATAGATGGATCCACGAAGGGACATCGAGAGCATATTCTGGACTATGGTCAAAATGAAAATATCTTCAGATAAAAACTGGAAAGAAGCTTTCTGTGATTCTGCTTTTTGCTGTGTTTATTCATCTCACATAGATGAACCTTTCTTTACATTACGCAGCTTAAAACTTTCTCGTGGTTCGATCTGCGAAGGTATATTTGGGATCACATTCAGGCCTATGGTGAAATAGCTAATATAGTCAGATAAAAACTAGAGAGAAGCTTTCTGAGAAACTAACTGGTGATGTGAGCATTCTACTCAGGGAGTTATAACTTTCTTCTCATAAGGCAGAGTTTGAACACTGTTACTGTAAAACCAAAAGAGTGATATTCAGAGCACATTGAAGACTATGTCAAAAAGTGAAATGTCATCCAATAAAAAACAGAAAGAATCACTAGAAGAAACTACTCTCTGACATGTCCATTCTTTTCACAGGGTTAAAGCTTACTCCGTATTTCCCAGTTTGAAGGTCGGTCTTTGAGGTTTCTGTGAAGGGATAGCAAGTGGCTACTGGAGGCAGTCCGAGGCAAGGAAATGTCTTCCATTGGAAATCAGAGAGAAGCTTTCTACGTACCTCTTTTGTAATGTTTATATTCATCTCATAGCGATAAATCATTCTTTGGATGGAGCAGTTTGAAATCACTGTTTCAGTGGAATCTGAGAAAGGGCAATTGGAAACGCTCTTTAGAATATCCTGAAAAAGAAATAAACTCAGAGAGAAACCAGAAAGAATCTTTCTGTGAAACTTCTCTGTGTCAGGTGAGTTCTGCTCACACAGTTAAGCTTCTCTTTTCATTGAGCTGTATCATAACACTGTTTTTGCTTGGTCTGCGAAGACTACGGCAAAAAGTCAAATGTCGCCCAATCAAAAACAGAAAGAAGCACTCGAAAAAGCTGCTCTCTGACATGTCCATTATTTTCTCAGAGTTAAAGCTTCCTCTACATTCCCCAGTTTGAAAGACAGTCTTTGAGGGTCCTACGAAAGGATAGTAAGTGGCAACCGGAATCCTGTGTCAAGCAAGGAAATGTGTTCCACCGAAAATCAGAGAATCTTTCCATGCAACTCTTTTGTGATGTTTGTATTCATGTCATAGCGTTATATGATTCTTTTGATTGAGCAATTTGAAATCACTGTTTTGGTGTAATCTGAGAAAGGACATCTGGAAACGCTCTTTAGAATATCCTGAAAAAGAAGTAACCTCAGAGAAAACCAGAAGGAAGATTTCTGTGAAACTCTTCTGTGTCACGTGAATTCTGCTCAAACTATTAACCTTCTCTTTTCATAGAGCAGTATCATAACACTGTTTTTGTTTAGACTGCAAAGGGTTATTCTGGAACAGTTTGAGGCTTACAATGAGAAAGGAAACGTCTTTAAATAGAAACTGAAGAATAGATTTCTGAGGAACTGCTTTGTGACATGTGCGTTCCACTCACAAAAATATACCCTTCTTCACATATAGGATTATGGAATCCCTTTTGGAGAAAAAGCTACCAAGAGGCATTCGGGAGTGTAGGGAGGGCTATGGTGGAAAAGGAAATATCCTCCGAGAAAAACTGGAAAGAAAATTTCTGTGAAACTGCTTTGTGTTAGATATATTTATTCATCTTGCATAGTTAAAACTTTTCTTATGTTACACATTTTGGAAACTCCTTAAGGCACGGTTCTGTGAAGGGACATTCGGGAGCACATTCAGGCCTATGGTGAAAGCAGAGATATCTTCAGATTAAAACTGGATAGAAGTTTTCTGAGAAACTACTTAGTGATGTATGCATTCCACTCAGGGAATGATACCTCTTTTCCACAAGGCAGTGTTTGAACACTGTACTTGTGAAACCGAAAAAGTGATATTTCGGCTCACATTGAGGCTATGGCGAATAGTGAAATATACTGAAATAAAATCGAGGAAGAAGCGTTCCAAGAATCTGCTCTATGATATGTGCATTCACTTCACAGTGTTAATGCTTACTCTATGTTGCCGAGTTTCAAAACTCAGTCTTTGAAGTATCTGTGAAGGGATATTTAGTGAAGCCTGGAGGCTTGTGGTGAACAATGAAACGCCTTGTGGTGAAACTTGCAGGGAAACGTTCTGAGCAACTGCTTTGCGATTTGTGTATTCGTCTCTTAGAGTTAAACCATTCCTTGGATTGAGCAGCTTGAAATCACTGTTTCTGTGGAATCTGAGGAAGGACATCTGGGAACGATCCTTCGAATATGGAGAAAGAAGTATCCTGAGGTAAAATCCAGAAGGAAGCTTTCAGTGAAACTACTCTGTGTCATCTTAATTACTCTCACTCAGATAAGCCTCTCTTTTCATTGAGCAGTTTTCTAGCCCTGTGTATGTTTAGAATGTGATGGGATATTCAGGAGCACATTGAGGCTTACGGTGAAAAAGGGAATATGTCCAGACGGAAACTGGAGAGAAACTTCCGAGCAACTGCTTTGTGACGTGTGCATTCCAGTCACAGTTTTATACCTCTCTTCTCATACAGTGTAGGGGAAAATTCTTTTGGAGAAACAGGTACCAATGTTATTTGGGAGCATGTTGATGCCGATGTTCACCAAGGAAAATAGCCTCAGAGAAAAACTGGAAAGAAGTTTTCCAGGAAACAACTCTGTGATATGTGTAATCATCTCACATAGAAAAAGCTTTCCTTATATTACGCAACTTGGAAACTGTCATGGACAGATCCACGAAGGGATCGTCTGGAGCACTTTCTGGACTATGAAGAGAAAGGAAATATCTTCAAATAAAAACTGGAAAGAAGCTTTCTGGGAATCTGCTATTTGGTATGTTTATTCATCTCACATACATGAAGCTTTCTTCACATTATGCAGCTTGGAAACTCCCTCATGGATGCATCTGCGAAAGGATATTTGAGAACACATTCGGGCCTATGGTGAAATAGGAAATATAGTCAGATAAAAACTGGAGAGAAGTTTTCTGAGAAATTGCTGTGTGATGTGTGTATTCCACTCAGGGAATTATAACTTCCTTCTCATAAGGCACAGTTTGAACACTCTTCCTGTAAAACCAAAAGAGTAACATTCAGAGCACGTTGAAGACTAGGGCAAAAAGTGAAATGTCTTCCAATAAAAAACGGAGAGAAGCACTCAAAAAAACGGCTCTCTGGCAGGTCCATACTTTTCACAGTTTTAAAGCTTACTCTACATTTCCCAGTTTGAAAGTCAGTCTTTGAGTGTTCTGTGAAGTGATAGTAAGTGGGGACCGGAGGCCTGTGTGAGGCAAGGAAATGTCTTCAATCAAAAATCTGAGAGAAACTTTCTGTGCAACTTTCTTGTGATTTTTTTATTCATCTCATAGCGTTAAATCATTCTTTGGATTGAGCAGTTTGAAATCACTGTTTCTGTGGAATCTGAGAAAGGACATTTGGAAATGCTCTTTAGAATATCCTGAAAAAGAAATAACTTCAGATAGAAACAGAAGGAAGCTTTCTGTGAACCTGCTCTGTGTCACGTGAATTCCACTCACACAGTTAAGCTTCCCATTTCACTGAGCTGTATCATAACACTCTTTTTGCTTAGTCTGTGAAGGGATACTTTCGAGGGCTTTGAGGCTTACAGTGAGAAAGGAAACGTCTTCATATAGAAACTGGAGAGAAGCGTCCTGAGAAGCTGCTTTGTGACGTGCGCATTCCACACACAGAAATATACCTTTCTTCTGGTGTTTTAGACATGAAGTCCTTGCCCATGCCTATGTCCTGAATGATAGGACCTAAGTTTTCTTCTAGGGTTTTTATGGTATTAGGTCTAACATTTACGTGTCTAATCCACCTTGAATTAATTTTCGTATAAGGAATAAGGAAAGGATCAATTTTCAGCTTTCTACTTATGGCTAGCCAATTTTCCCAGCACCATTTATTAAATAGGGAATTCTTTCCCCATTTCTTGTTTCACTCAGGTTTATCAAAGATCAGATAGCTGTAGATGTGTGGTATTATTTTTGAGGACTCTGTTCTGTTCCATTGGTCTATATCTCTGTTTTGGTACCAAAACCATGCTGTTTGGGTTAGTGTAGCCTTGTAGTATAGTTTGAAGTCAGGTAGCGTGATGCCTCTGGCCTTGTTCTAAATCATGCTGCTATAAAGACACATGCACACGTATGTTTATTGTGGCACTATTCACAATAGAAAATACATGGAATCAACCCAAATGTCCATCAGTGACGGACGGGATTAGGAAAATGTGGCACATATACAACATGGAATACTATACATTCATAAAAAGGAAGAGTTTGCATCCTTTATAGGGACATGGATGCAGCTGGGTACCATCTTTCTTAGCAAACTATCACAAGAACAGAAAACCAATCACCGCATGTTGTCACTCATAGGTGGGAACTGAACAATGAGATCACTTGGACTCGGGAAGGGGAACATCACACATCGGGGCCTATCATGGGGAGGGGGTGGGGGGAGGCATTGCATTGGGAGTGTTACCTGATATAAATGACAAATTGATGGGTGCTGACGAGTTGATGGGTGAAGCACAACAACGTGGCACAGGTATACATATGTAACAAACCTGCACATTGTGCACATGTACCCTAGAACTTAATGTGTAATAATAAAAAAAAGAAAAAAAAAAGAAACATACCTTTCTTCTTCTAAAGGATTCCACAATCCCTTTTGGAGAAAAAGTTACCAGGAAATATTCGGGAGTATAGCGATGACTATGGTGAAAGGGGAAATATCCTCAGACAAAAACTGAAAAGAAGATTTCTGTGAAACTGCTTTGTGTTAGATATATTTATTCATCTCACATAGTAAAAACTTTAGTTATATTACGCAGTTTGGAAACTCCGTCATGCACAGATGCGCGAAGGTACATTCGGGAGCACTTTTAGGCCTACGGTGAAAGAGGAGATATCTTCAGATAAAAACTGGATAGAAGCTTTCTGAGAAACTACTTTGTGATGTATGCATTCCACTGAGGGTGTTATACCTCTTTTCTCACAAGTCAGTGGCAAATAGTGCAATATACTGAAATAAAATCGGGAAAGAAGCGTTCGAAGAATCTCCTCTCTGATATTTGCCTTCACTTCACAGAATTTATGTTTACTCCATGCTGCCCAGTTTCGAAATTCTGTCTTGGAAGGGTCTGTGAAGGGATATTTAGTGACGCCCGGAGGCTACTGGTGAGCAAGAAAACGTCTTCCGATGAAACCTGCAGAGTAACTTTCTGAGCAATTGCTTTGCAATGTGTGTATTCGTCTCGAAGATTTAAACTGTTCTTTAGATTGAGCACATTGAAATCACTGTTATTGTGGAATCTGAGGAAGGACATTTGGGAACGATCCTTAGAACATGAAGAAAGAAATATCCTCAGGTAATTTCTAGAAGGAAGCTTTCTGTGAAACTACTCTGTGTCGTCTTAATTTCTCGTGCTTAGTTAAGCCTCTGATTTGTTTTTACTGATTTGTTTTTCTGAGACCACCAGAGCGAGCACAAAAGGACCAGCGAGTAGGCAAGGGTAGGAACAAAACTACAAATTTATTTTTGGTCACCTAGCTTCAGGGAAGAAGGTGGGTAGGGAGAGGTCTGTCGGCCACCGCAAAAGGATGCCCAGAGAGTCACCACGTGGAGCTCTTGGACGGAATTCCTAATGCAGTCCCGACAGGAGTGTGGGGCTGGGAAGTCCGTGCAAGACACTCACTGCGAAGGGCTTTTCTAGGAGTGGGAGGGCAATAGGCGGGGCACGGGCGTGTAGGGGGCGTTCCGTAGGTGCGACCAGGTAAATATTGGTCTCTTCCGATTGACGTCACCTGGAGCATGCCCGGTTGGTCTGCAGCTTCCCGGACACCGGCTGCATTTTCGCGTGCGCGGGACAAGTTGGTGATGAAGAACCCGGAAGTGCGCCATCTTGCCTCCTTTTATCCAAACAGTCCAACCTTTTATTGATAATAATGATATGGGGTGCCGTGGTCTGTCTGGCTACTTCCTGCTGTTAAGGGGCGTCATTAAGTTCGGGGCCTATGGTTGGTATTTGGACGTACGGATGTAGAATAAAATAAGATACAGTATTAGTATAGGAATGAGGAATGGAAGCATTTGTTGGAATATGGGCAAAACCCAGAAGGAAGGTCCCGGCAAGGTTGAGGTATTAAGGTTCTGTATTTAGTTTTTTATTTTATTGAGGGTTTGAATGTTAGTGTCTACTAGGCCTGACTCACTAACATAATAGCAACACTCCTCCAAGGAAGAAACAAGTGCCTCCTTTTTCAGCTGTGAGCAAGTCTAGGGCTCGCCTGTTTTGGGCAGCTACTTGGGCTATTGAGGTACTTCGGCGCTGCAGGGAGGCCAGGCTTTCAGCTGATTCCAATAAATAGAGGGAGGAAAACAGCCTGTTTTTGTAAGCGATTGGCAGAAGGGTGTAGCTGCAGTGTCAGTTCGACTAGTTCAGCCTTGCTATACAGGGTGAGGTTGGGCACTAATGATACTGGGACACAGAGAGATTGAGATTGAGTTGTCACAGTTTGGTTAAAGGTTTTAGAAAGGGACCCCTTGCACCAGAAATAGCCTCCAATGGGGGTTGTTTGGCCTCCATTGTGCACCTGAGTATGATTACCACAGGATGAATTTGGGGTTGAATAACAAAAAGGAAGGATTGGGCTATTTGGATTTTGGTACAGTGGCACCTGGAGTGTGAGTAAATTGTGGGATGTTTGACCAGTTGTGTTGAAGGCCATGGGCTGGGGCTGCCACTGGGGGGAGGCTTCTAAAGCTTCACAGAGGAAGCAATGGGAGAGATTGCTTATATTCACAGTGTAGGTTAAGTTTAGCCCTTGGCGGATAAGTATGAGCCATGAGAAGGGGTCTCTATTGTCCTGAGAGAAGTTTGACAGCCTTAAGGAAGACAACTGGCAGAATTATGTACTACTGAGTGTGTTCGGCTGTCTTGTGACCAAGTTTCAGTGATGAAAAAAAAAATTGCCACACAGTAGGCTGACTAGCAAAGGTCTGAGTGTATGAGTGAGACAGCTGTATAAGTAGAAAATGAGGCTTCATTTTCAGTGTAGTCGCAGAGTGTCCCTTGCCACTGAAGATGTTCGATGAAGGTTAGGAGACAGGAGAATCACTGCTCTGGACTATTGTCTGGAGGTAGATATAGGTCTGGGGTTATGTATTGAAAGTCTGATAGGTATATGTAGAGGATGGTGAGAAAGCGAGCTAAGTGCCAGAGGTCGGGGAGCATGAGATAGTCAAGGAAGTTTTGTAAGTTTGAGGCGAGTGGGGGAAAGTTGAACTGATGTCCACTGATTGTTCTCGGTGGGGAACCTTTTTAGCTGGGAAATATGAATCCAATGAGTGTGTCCTAGGAGTTTTGCCTCTCCATGTGTAGACAGGAGGACAGTGTATGGGCCTTTCCACCTGGGCTGTAAGTCTTTGGCTTGGATATCTTTTATGTATACTTGTTCTCTGGGACTGAGGGAGAGATGTAGGTTGTAGGCGTCTGTTGGAGGAGGGTGTGCTAACTCAGCCTGTTGTCTTAGGAGTTGTCTGAGAAAAGTGAGATATGGTAGGTAGTTCGCCAAATGGGTGGGCAGGGAAGGTATTTGCTGGAGGGTTAGGGGGCGTCCGTAGATGAATTCGAACGGACTGAGGCCTGTTGGGCTTCAAGGTGCTGCCCACAGCTGGGTCAGGGCTAAGGGAATGAGAGTTACCCACGACTGTCGGGTTTCGATTGAGAGTTTGGTGAGCTGTTGTTTGATGAGTCGATTAGCTTTTTCCACCTTACCAGAAGACTGAGGCCTATGAGGGATGTGGAGTTTCCAGGTGATCTGTAGGAGGGCTTCCACCTGTTGGACTACCTTAGAGATGAATGCTGGACCATTGTCGGATTGAAGAGTGACAGGGAGGCCAAACCTAGGGATATAATGTTCAGTGAGTATAGAGGCAACAATGTTATTGGTTTCTCCTGTGGTAGGATAGGCCTCTATCCACCCTGAAAAGGTGTCCACAGGGATTAAGAGGTACTTGAGTTTTTTATGTCTTGGCATACGTGTGAAATCAATTTGCCAATCTTCACTTGGTTGGTGTCCTCTGAGTTGATGGCTGGGATGGGGATTACACAATGCACCTTGAGAATTTGCCTTTAGGCAGGTAGAGCACTGCTGCTTGATCGTAAGTAAGTGTTTTTGTAGTGTTGGACAGTGGAGGAGGGGATTTAGAAAATTCTATAAGGCTCTGGGTCGTATATGTAAAGAATCATGTATGCCTGTTAGAATGGTATGGAGTTGTGTTTCAGGAATGACGAATTTGTTATTAATATATATCCAGTCACCTGTAGTTAGTTTGGCTGTTGGATTTTGTAATAGCTTAGCGTTTTCATCCTGAGTGTAATTAGGGGCATACTGGGAGGAGAGAAAACAGCCAGAAAGAGGCTTGGGGTGGAAAATCTGGCGGCTGACTTGGCAGTGACGTCAGCAAAACTGTTGCCAGCTGCTACCGGGTTAGATGAAGTTTGGTGACATTTACAATGTATAATGGCTACCTTGGAAGATGCCGACAGTGTGTCTAGTAGTTTGAGTATTTGGTTTTTGTTTATAATAGGTGTACCGCTGGTGGTTAAAAACCCTCTCTCTTTCCACATGACTGAATGGCTGTGTGCAATGAGAAAAGCATATTTAAAATCTGTGTATATGATTACTGTTTTTCCTTTTGATAGTAGGAGTGCCTTGGTTAGTGCAGTGAGTTCTGCCCGCTGTGATGTGGTCCCTTGATGTAGGGGTTTGGCCTCTAAAACTGAGGAGGAGGTAACTACTGCATATCCTGCCTGCCTGTTTCCTTGGGGGTTGATAAAGGAGCTGCCATCCACAAATAGGGATAGTTGTGCATTCTGAAGGGGCCAGTCATGCAAGTGTAGGTGGCTGGGGGGTTGAGACTCCAGGACCTCAGGCAAGAATGTTTAGTATGGGGTGGTTTAAGAGGGTCTGGCATTAAAGTGGCTGGATTTAGAGAGGAGCAAACTTCTAAAGTAACAGTGGGGTCTTCTATGAATAAGAGATGGAAAAGTTGGAGCCGGGATGGAGTCAAGTGGCTAAACTTTTATGAGAGATGGGATCATGAAGACAAAGTGTGGAGAGGACTGTTAGGTTACTGCCTCTAATGAGCTTTTTTGCTTCCTGGGTCAGGCAGGCTGCCGCTGCTAATGCACGCAGACAGGGTTGCCAGCCTAGTACAGTTGGGTCTGGTTGTTTGGATAGATAGGCCACAGGGCAGTGGGTGATGCCAAAAGGCTGGGCTAAAGACCAACTGCCACTTTCTGATTTTCATCTGTAAAGAGTTGGAAGGGACGCTGGAAATTAGGCAGTGAGAGAGTGAGTTGTGAGAGAAGGCAAGCTTTTAAGCAGGTGAAATGAGTCGAGATTAACTTGGGGTTGGACAAAAGCCCATGTGGGGTTTCGTTAACTGCGGCATATAAAGGTTTGGCTAAGATTCCAAAATTGGGGATCCAATGTCTGAAGAAGCCTATTAGACCTAGGAAGGATTGAATTTCTTTTGCATTTTGAGGGGGAAGAAGGTACGTATTAGGGCCGTGTGTTTGGTAGTTAGTGACCGGGTTGTTGGTGATTTCAATTCCTAAGTATATGATGGTTTGGCAAGAAATTTGAGCCTTGTGTTTAGATACTCTATGACCTAATGAACCTAAATGGTTGAGGAGAGTTGCAGTGTCTAGAAGAGAGTCTTGTTTGGTAGGGCTACAGATTAGGAGATCATCTACATACTGCAGAACTTTGCTATTAGTGAGAGGGCAGGAGGCAAGTTCTTTTGCTAAGGCCTGGCCAAAGAAATGAGGGCTGTCCCGGAACCCTTGTGGGAGGACTGTCCACGTCAGTTGAATGGAGATAGGTGTGTCTGGGTCCTCCCATGTGAAAGCAAAAAGGAACTGGCAGTCTGTGTGTAGGGGTATGGTAAAGAAAGCATCCTTAAGGTCTAGCACAGTGAAATAAGTAGAATTGGTGGGGATATGAGACAGAAGGGTGTAAGGGTTGGGAACTACAGGGTGCGTGGGACGGGTGGCTTCATTGACTAGCTGAAGATCCTGTACTAACCTATAGGTTCCATCTGCCTTTTTAACTGGAAGTATTGGAGTGTTACAAGGGGAATGTGTGCGGACAAGGATATGTTGGCTAAGTAGTCACGTGATAATTGGCTTTAAACCTTGTAGATGTGTCGGAGAGAGAGAGAATTGGGGGTGGTTTGGGAAACGAGTGGGATCTTTGAGCTTGACAAGAACTGGTGGGTGGTGGGCAGCTATGACCGGGGTCGAAGTGTCCCAAACTTGAGGGTGTACAGAAATAGGGAAGATGGGGGTGGGGGCGACTTAGGAGGAGCGTGTGTGCCTGCACAGAGCATGAGCAACAGGTCGTGAGGGGGTTGAAGGGGAGTGGATGGGTTGGTGGGAATGTATATGGAGGCCTTTAAGGTGCTCAGGATGTCTCGGCCTTGTAAGGGGGCAGGGCATGGGGGTGTAATGAGCAATGAGTGCGCAGAATAGTTGTTGGCCAGGCAGCAATTAAGGAGTGGAGTTTTTCGTGGAGTGGATGGCTTTCCGTCTACACCTACTACAGAGATATTGGGTGGAAGGCTAGGTCCAGAGAAGGATGGCAAAACAGAATAGGTAGCCCCGCTATCTATTAAAAAATTAATTGTCTTACCCGCTACCAGGAGAGTTACCCGCGGCTTGGCGAGGGTGATGGGGGTCCCCGAGTCTCGGCACCTTCAGTTGTTGTGTTCCAGATGTAGGAGCTGGAAGGAGCTCCCAGGATCCTCGGAAAAGGGGACACGTGGAGACGTGGCACCTGTTCTCATGGTGGGGAAATCAGACTTCCAGTGTCCTCCCTGTTTGGAAGGAGAGTAGGGGGTTGCTGGTGGACGAGGGTTAGGACATTCACTGTCCCAATGTCCTGATTCCTTGCACTTATAGCAAGGCTGCGTTGGGGCTCGGGGACCTCGCGGACACCTGTTGGCATAGTTTCCTGCCTTGTCGCACTTATAGCAGGCTCCTTTTGTAGCCTTGGAGTCTGCGGGGTGTGTGCTTTCTGGCCTGGGGTTATGACTGGGCTGTAAAGTCGTTGCTAGGAGCTGTGCTTTCTGTTTAAGGCAAGTCTGTCCCTGTGCTTCAGTCGTCTCGTCTCTGGAGTTATAGACCTTAAATGCTAATTTAACCAGGTCTTGTATTGGTGCCTGAGGACCATCCTCTACTTTTGAAGGTTTTCACGAATGTCAGGAGCTGATTGAGAAATGAAGAAAGACGCCAAAATGGTGGCCTCTGTGGGAGAGGCCAGATCTAACCAGGTATATTGGGTCAGAACCTCAGACAGCCTAGTTAAGAATGCGGCTGGATTTTCTTCTGGATGTTGAACAATTTCTTTTTATTTGTTAAAATTCACAGTTTTGTTTGAGGCTGCTTGCATACCAGCCAAGAAACACTGGACCATTATGTCTCACCTACAGCGCCCAGGCTGGCCTGCTTGGGAGTTCCAGTCTGGGACTGTGAAGGGGACTGCTCTCTCTCCTAGTGGGATGGCGGCATCAGCATCAGTTAAATGAAGTAGGTTGGTGTGCTGCCTGGCGGCTGCCAAGATGCACTCTTCCTCCTCAGGGTTTAGGGTGGAGGTTAGGATAACCTGGACGTCATGCCAAGTTAAGTCATTGGCCTGACAAAGGTATCTAAATTCCTTTATGTATATGGTAGGATTAGCTGAGAAATCACGTAAACACTTCTCAATTTTGGAAAGATCGGCCAGTGAAAAAGGGATATGTACTCTGACTACCCCCTCCGCCCCAGCTACCTCTCCCAAAGGTGCTAACACTGTAGGAGGGTGTGGGGCAGGAGTGAGGGCATCAGCAGGGCACTTAGAGCGGGTGTGGGCAGAGACAGGAGACTCAAGACAGCCAGTTGGGGGCCCCAAAGGAGGCACAGGACCGAGTGGATTACTAGTAGATAAGGAAGAGGAAGGAGGAGTCTGGACGGAAAGAGGAGAAGAGTAGAGCAGAAGTGAGGGAAACCCTAGGTCCTCCAGCTGAACAGAAAGGAATGAAGACTCCTCTTTTTCGGGTTCCTGTGAGCCGGCATCCTTGGCAAGCATAATTTGTGCCAAAGAGAGCCAGCTACACAGCTCTGGACGAGAGCGTAAGGCCCAAAAGCCTTGTATGTAAGTAATTTCGGACCACTTGCCTAGCTGCCGGCAGAAATTGCTGAGGTCGGTCAGTACATTGTGGTCTAGGGTACCCTCGGGTGGCCACTGAGACGGATTGTCTAGTTTATATTGGGGCCACACCAGAGTGGAAAGGAAAATTAACCGCTTCCTACTAAGGTCTTGTTCGAACTGGAAGGATTTTAAATTGCCTAGGAGGCATCCTAAGGAGGTGCTCTTTGGAAATTTGGACTGAGGGTTTCCCATTTCTTTCCTCTTTACTTACACAATAGACACAATGGAAATGGAAGTGGATCTCTGCCTGGCTTCAAAGCGTCCTTTGGAACCAGCAGAGACAGACTGGAGGCTCTTGGAGACAAGGTGGAGATTACCATCAGGCAGACTTCTCCGTCCTGAACAGGTCTCCCGAGCCACGTGGTGGCTCAAAAGTGGAACTTGGACCTGCTCAGGATTTTTGGCCGAGGGAGGTAAAGAGGAGACAAAGGCACTTACTTCAGAGAGGCCGTGAGAATGAGGGAAGCGGGTCTCAGGTCCTGGTCGGTCTGCGGTGTGGAAGGAGGAGGAGGAGGCTCCCCGGATCCTGGGGCCCCTGAGGAGGGGTCTCCTCCCGGGTTTGGCACCAACTGATTTATTTTTCTAAGACCTCCAGAGGGAGAACAAAGGAACCAGCGAGTAGGCAAGGGTAGGAGCAACACTGCAAATTTATTTTTGGTCACCTAGCTTCAGAGAAGAAGGTGGGTAGGGAGAGGTCTGTCGACCTCTGGCAAAGTAGGCCAAGAGAGTCGCCCCATGGAGCCCGCAGACGGAGTTCCTAATGCAGTCACGACAGGAGTGGGGAATGGGAAGTCCGCAGGAGACACTCACCGGGTGCGGCTATTCTAGAAGTGGGAGGGCAATAGGCGGAGTACAGGCGTGTCGGAGGCATTCCGTAGGTGCGGCCAGGTAAATCTTGATCTTTTTGGATTAACGTCACCTGGGGCATGCCCGGTTGGTGTGCAACTTGCCGGACACTGGCTGCATTTTCGCACGTGTGGGAAAAGATGGTGATGAAGAACCCAGAAGTCTGCCATCTTGCCTCCGTTTATCCAAACACTTACACTGAGTAGTTTTATAACCCTGTGTATGTTTAGCATATGATCGGACATTCAGGAGCACTTTGAGGCTTACAATGAAAAAGGAAATATGTTCAGACCGAAACTGGAGAGAAGCTTTCAGAGGAACTGCTTTGTGATGTGTGCATTCCACTCACAGTGTTATACCTCTCTTCTCATACAGCGTCGGGGAAACCCTTTTGGAGAAACAGGTTCCAGGTGATATTCGGGAGCATGTTGATGCCCATGATGAAAAGGGAAATGGCCTCACATAAAACCTAGAAAGAAGCTTTCCAGGAAACTACTCTGTGATATGTGTAATCCCCTCACATAGATAAAGGTTTCCTTACATTACAGTTTGAAAACTGTCATGGACGTATCCACAAAGGGAGTTTCGGGAGCACACACAGGACTGTGGTGAGAAAGGAAATATCTTCAGATATAAACTGGAAAGAAGCTTTCTGTGAATCTGTTTTTTGCTATGTTGATTCATCTCAACTAGATTTAGCTTCCTTTACATTATGCAGCTTTGAAAGTCCCTCGTGGATGGATCCTTGAAGGGATATTTGGGATCACATTTGGGCCTATGGTGAAATAGGAAATATAGTCAGATAAAAACTGGAGAGAAGCTTTCTGAGAAACTGCATGGTGATATGTGCATTCCACACAGGGAGTTATAACATTCTTCTCATAAGGCATAGTTTGAACACTGTTCCTGTAAAACCAAAAGAGTGATATTCGGAGCACATTGAAGACTATGGCATAAAGTGAAATGTCATCCAATAAAAAACAGAAAGAAGCACTCGAAGAAACTGCTCTCTGACACGTCCATTCTTCTCACAGTGTAAAGCTTACTCTCTATTTCCCAGGTTGAAAGTCCGTCGTTGAGGCTTCTGTGAAGGGATAGTAAGAGGCAACCGAAGGTCTGTGTCAAAAAAGGAAATGTCTTTCATCGAAAATTGGAGAGAAGCCTTCTGCAAAACTCTTTTGTGATGTTTGTATTCATCTAATAGAGTTAAATCATTCTTTGGATTGAGCAGTTTTAAATCGCTGTTACTGTGGAATCTGAGACAGGACATTTGGAAACGCTCTTTAGAATATCCTGAAAAAGAAATAACCTCAGAGAGAAACCAGAAGGAAGCTTTCTGTGAAACTGCTTTTTGTCACGTGAATTCCCCTCACACAGTTAAGCTTCTCTTTTCATTGATCAGTATCATAACACTGGTTTTGCTTAGTCTGCGAAGGGATATTCAGCAATGCTTTGAGTCATACGGTGAGAAAGGATACGTCTTCAGATAGAACCTGGAGAGTAGCTTTCTGAGGAGCTGCTTTGTGAAGTCTGCATTCCACACACAGAAATATATCTTTTTACCCAAAGAGGATTCCTGAATCCCTTTTAGAGAAAAAGGTAACAAGAGACATTCGGGAGTATAGGGACGGCTATGGTGAAAAAGGAAATATCCTCAGATAAAAACTGGAATGAAGGGTTCTGAGAAACTGCCTTGTGACATGTGGATGCAACTCACAGAGTTACACTTTCCTTTTCATTATCTGTTGCTAAGACTCCTTTCTTGCAATCTGCATTGGGATATCTCTTAGTGCAATGAAGCTGACAGAGACAAAGGAAATTTCCTCAAATAAAAACTAGAAAGTAGCTTTCTGAGAAACTTCTTTCTTATATGTGAATTCACCTCACCGAGTTACAACTTTGTTTTCACGAAGCAGTTTCCTAACACGGTTGTTGTGGAATCTGAAAAGTGATATTTGGGAGTGCATCGAGGCCCATGGTGAAAACGGAAGTATTCTCAGATAAAAACTAGAAAAAATCTTTCTGAGAAATTGCTTTCTGATGTGTGAGTTAATCACAAAAAGATTCACCATTCCCTTTTTGCAGCAATTTGCTAACCCTCTTCTTGTGGAATGTGCAAAGTGATATTTGGGAGCTCATTGAGGGCTATGGTGAAAAAGGAAATATTCTCAGTAAAAACTGGAACAAAGCGTTCTGAGAAGCTGCATTGTGACATGTGGATGCAACTCACAGAGTTACACTTTCCTTTTCATTGATCCGTTTGCTGACACGCTTGTCTTGAAATCTGCATTGGGATATTTCTTAGCACAATGAAGCTGATGGTGATAAAGGAAATTTCCTCAAATAAAAACTAGAAAGTAGCTTTCTGAGAAACTTCTTTGTGACGGGAGAATTCATCTCACCGAGTTAAAACTTTGTCTTCACGAAGCAGTTTGCTAACACTATTGTGGTGGAATCTGTAAAGTGATACTTGGGAGCGCACTGAGGCCCATGGTGAAAACGGAAATAGCCTCAGGTGAAAACTAGGAAGAATTTTCCTGAGAAATTGCCTTCTGATATGTGAATTCATCACACAGAGATTCACATTTCTCTTCTTGTAGCTGTGTACTAACACTGTTTTCGTGGATTCTGTATAGTGATATTTGGGGCCTCATTGAGGGCTATGGTGATAAAGGAAATATCCTCGGAGAAAAACCGGAATGAAGCTTTCTGAGAAACTGCTTTGTGATGTGTGAATTCACTTCAAAGTGTTACACCACTGTTTCACGGTGGAGTCTGCTAGCACTGACTTTGTGGAAGCTCAGAAGTGATGACTTGGATATCGTTGAATCCCATGGTGAATAATGAAATATCTTGAGACAAATCTGCAGAAAAGCCTTCTCAGAAACTTCTCTGTTGTGGGTGAATTCAGCTCACAGTGTTTGATGATTGTTTTCATTCTGAAGATTGCTAACATAGTTTTCGCAGAAACTGCAACAAGAAACACAGTGGCGCTCCGAGACCACAAATAACCTCAGCTCAAAGAAGAAATAAGCTTTCTGAGAAATTGGTCTGTGATGTGTGAATTCAACTCACTGAGTTACTCCTGTGTTTCGTGCAGCAATTGGCTAGCCTTGTTTTTGTGGAATCTGAGAAAAGATATTTCGTATTCCTTTGAAGACTATAGGGCCAAAGTAAATATCCTCTGTTAAAAATGAGAAAGAAGCTTTCTGAGAAACTTCAATGTGATCTGTGAATTCACCTCACAGAGTTACACCTTTGTCCTCGTGAAGCCATTCGCTGAGACTGTTCTCGTGGAATTTGCAAGAAGATATTTGGAAGCCCAGGGAGGGTTTTGTGGATAAAGGAAATATCCTCAGATAGAAACTGGAAGGAAGCGTTCTGAGAAACTGCGTTTTGACCTTTGAATACAACTCACAGAGTTACACTTTTCTTTTCGTTGATCCGTTTGCTAACACTCTTTTCTTGAAATCTGCATTGGGGTATTTCTTAGCGCAATGAAGGTGATGGAGATCAAGGGAATATCCTCAAATAAAAACTAGAAAGTAGCTTTCTGAAAAACTTCTTTGTGACATGTGAATACATCTCTCTGAGTTACAACTTTGTCTTCATGAAGCAGTTTGCTAACACTGTTGTCGTGGAATCTGCAAAGTGATATTTGGGATCGTATGGAGGCCCAGGGTGAAAACGAAAATATCCTCAGATAAAATCTAGGGAGAAGCTTTCCAATAAATTGCTTTGTGATTTGTGAATTCATCACAAAGACATTCACCTTTCCTTTCTTGTAGCAGTTTGCTAACAGTGTTTTCATGGAATATGCAAAGTGATATATGGGAGCCCATTGAGGCTTATGGTGAAAACGGAAATATCCTTAGATAATAACTAGAAAAAAGCTTTCTCAGAAGTTGCTTTCTGCTGTGTGAACACATAACACAGAGATTCACTTTTCCCTTCTTGCAGCAGTTTCCTAACACTGTTGCCGTGGATCCTGCCAACTGATATTTGGGAGCTCATTGAGGGTTGTTGTGAAAAATGAAGTATTCTCAGGTAAAAACTGGAAAGAAGCGTTCTGAGAAACTGCATCACGACATGTGGATGCAACTCACAGAGTCACACTTTCCTTTTCATTCATACCTTTCATAAGACTCTTTTCTTGAAATCTGCATTGGGATATTTCTCAGCGCAAAGAAGCTGATGGTGACAAAGGAGATATCCTCAGATAAAAACTACAAAGTAGCTTTCTGAGAAACTTCTTTGTGATATGCGAATTCATCTCACCGAGTTACAACTTTGTCTTCAAGAAGCAGATTGCTAACACTGTTGTCGTGGAATCTGCAAAGTGATATTTGGAATCTTATGGAGGCCCAGGGTGAAAACGAAAATATCCTTAGATAAAATCTAGAGAGAGGCTTTCCGATAAATTGCTTTGTGATTTGTGAATTCATCACAAAACATTCACCTTTCCTTTCTTGTAGCAGTTTGCTAACAGTGTTTTCATGGAATATGCAAAGTGATATATGGGAGCGCATTGAGGCTTATGGTGAAAACGGAAATATCCTTAGGTAATAACTAGAAAAAAGCTTTCTCAGAAGTTGCTTTCTGCTGTGTGAACACATGACACAGAGATTCACTTTTCCCTTCTTGCAGCAGGTTCCTAACACTGTTGCCGTGGATCCTGCCAACTGATATTTGGGAGCTCATTGAGGGTTGTGGTGAAAAAGGAAATATCCTCAGATAAAAACTGGAAGGAAGCATTCTGAGAAACTGCCTTGTGACATGTGGATGCAACTCACAGAGTTACACTTTCCTTTTCATTGATCGGTTTGCTAACACTCTTTTCTTGAAATCTGCATTGGGATATTTCTTAGCGCAAGGAAGCTGACGGAGACAAGGAAATATCGTCAAATGAAAACTAGAAAGTCGCTTTCTGAGAAACTTTTTTCTGACATGTGAATTCATCTCACCGAGTTACAACTTTGTCTTCACGAAGCAGTTTGCTAACACTGTTGTCGTGGAATCTGCAAAGTGATATTTGGGAGCGCATGGAGGCCCAGGGTGAAAACCGAAATATCCTCAGATAAAATCTAGAAAGAAGGTTTCTGAGAGATTGCTTTGTGATTTGTGAATTCATCACAAAGACATTCACCTTTCCCTTCTTGTAGCAGTTTGCTAACAGTGTTTTTGTGGAATCTGCAAAGTGATATTTGGGAGCGCATTGAGGCCTATGGCGAAAATGGAAATATCCTCAGACAAAAAGTAGAAAGAAGCTTTCTTAGAAATTTCCTTGTGATGTGTCAATTCATCTCACAGAGCTACACTTACGTTTCATGGAGCAGTCAATTAACACTGTCTTCGAGGAATCCGAGAAGTGCTACCTTGGATCGCATTGAGGCCTATGCAGTTACAGGAAATATCCTCAATTAAAAACGTGAAAGAAGCTTTGTGACAAACTTGTTTGTGATATGTGAATTCATCTCATCGAGTAACAACTTAGTCTTCATGAAGCAGTTTGCTAACAGTGTTTTCGTGGAATCTGCAAAGTGATATTTTGGAGCGCATTGAGGCCTATGGTGAAAAGGGAAATATCCTCAGATAATAACTAGAAATAAGCTTTTTCAGAAGTTGTTTCTGATGTGTGAATTCATAACACAGAGATTCACTTTTCCCTTCTTGCAGCAGGTTCCTAACACTGTTGTTGTGGATTCTGCCAAGTGATATTTGGGAGCTCATTGAGGGCTATGGTTAAAAAGTAAATATCCTCAGATAATAACTGAAAAGAAGCATTCTCAAAAACTGCCTTGTGACATGTGGATGCAACTCACAGACTTACACTTTCCTTTTCATTGATCCCTTGCTACGACTCTTTTCTTGAAATCTGCATTGGGATATCTCTAAGCACAATGGACCTGACGGTGAGAAAGGAAATATCGTCAGAGAAAAACTAGAAAGTAGCTTTGTGAGAAAGTTCTTTGTGATATGTGAATTCATCTCACTGAGTTACAACTTTGTCTTCACGAAGCAGTTTGCCAACTGTTGTCGTGGAATCTGCAAAGTGATATTTGGGTGCTCATTGAGGGCTATGGTGAAAAAGGAAATATCCTCAGATTAAAACTGGAAAGCAGCGTTCTGAGAAACTGCATTATGGTGTGTGAATGCAACTCACAGAGATACACTTTTCTCTACAGAGATCAGTTTGTTAACACAGTTTTCTTGAAATCTGCATTTGAATAATTCTGAGTGCAATGAGGCTTACAATGACAAAGGAAATATCCTCACACAAAAACTACAAAGAACCTTTTGTAGAAACTTCTTTGTGATGTGTCAATTCATCTCACAGAGTTACACTTACGGTTCATGGAGCAATCGATTAACACTGTCTTGGAGGAACCTGAGAAGTGCTACCTTGGATCACATCGAGGCCAACGGTGTTACAGGATATATCCTCAATTAAAAACGTGACAGAAGCTTTTTGACAAACTTCTTTGTGACATGTGAATTCATCTCACAGAGTAACAACTTAGTCTTCATGAAGCAGTTTGCTAACAGTGTTTTCGTGGAATCTGCAAAGTGATATCTGGGAGCGCATTGAGGCCTATGGTGAAAACGGAAATATCCTCAGATAATAACAAGAAAGAAGCTTTCTCAGAAGTTGCTTTCTGATGTGTGAATTCATAACACAGAGATTCACTTTTCCCTTCTTGCAGCAGGTTCCTAACACTGTTGTCATGGATTCTGTCAAGTAATATTTGGGACATCATTGAGAGCTGTGGTGAAAAAGGAAATATCGTCAGATAAAAACTGGAAAGAAGCGTTCTCAGAAACTGCCTTGTGACATATGGATGAAACTCATAGAGTTACACTTTCCTTTTCACTGATCCCTTGCTAAGACTCTTTTATTGAAATCCGCATTGGGATATCTCTTAGCACAATGAAGCTGACAGTGACACAGGAAATATCAACAGAGAAAACCTAGAAAGTAGCTTTTTGAGAAACTTCTTTGAGACATGTGAATTCATCTCACCGAGTTACAACTTTATCTTCATGAAGCAGTTTGCTAACACTGTTGTTGTGGAACCTGCAAAGTGATATTTGGGAGCTCATTGAGGGCTATGGTGAAAAAGGAATTATCCTCAGATTAAAACTGGAAAGAAGCGTACTTAGAACCCGCATTATAATGTGTGAATGCAACTCACATAGTTACACTTTTCTCTTCAGAGATCAGTTTGCTAACACAGTTTTCTTGAAATCTGCAATTGTATACTTCTGAGCACAATGAGGCTTACGGTGGCAAAGGAAATATCCTCAGAAAAAAACTACAAAAAAGCTTTCTTAGAAACTTCTTTGTGATGTGTCAATTCATCTCACTGAGTAACACTTATGTTTCATGGAGCAGTCCATTAACACTGTCTTTGAGGAACCTGAGAATGGCTACGTTAGATTGCATTGATGCCTACGCTGATAAAGGATATATCATCAGTTGAAAACGTGAAAGAAGCTTTCTGAGAAACTTCTTTGTGATCGGTGAATTCATCACACTGAGTTACAACTTAGTCCTCAGGAAGAAGTTTGCTATCACTCTTTTCATGGAATCTGCAAAGTGATATTTGGGAACCAATTGGGGCCCATGGTCAAAAAGGATATATCCTCAGATAATAACTGGAAAGAATCTTTTTGAGAGATTGCTTTCTGATGAGTGAGTTCATCACACAGAGTTCCACCCTTCCCTTCTTGGAACAGTTTGCTAACACTGGTGTCATGGATTTTGCAAAGTGATATTTCGCAGCTCCTTGAGGGCTGTGGTGAAAAACGAAATATCCTCAGATAAAACTGGTAAGAAGCCTTCTGAGAAACTGCATTGCGATGTGTGAATGCAACTCACAGAGTTACATGTTTCTCTTCAGAGATCAGATTGCTAACACAGTTTTCTTGAAATCTGCAATGGGATACTTCTTAGCACAATGAAGCTTACGGTGACAAAGGAAATATCCTCAGATGAAAACTAGAAAGAAGCTTTCTTAGAAACTTCTTGGTGATGTGTGAATTCATCTCACAGAGTTACACTTATGTTTCATAGAGCAGTCCATTAACACTGTCTTTGAGGAACCTCAGAAGGGCTACTTTGGATTGCATTAAGGTCTACGCTGATAAAGGAAATATCATCAGTTAAAAAAGTGAAAGAAGCTTTGTGAGAAACTTCTTTGTGATCTGCGAATTCATCTCAGAGTGTTACAAATTAGTCCTCAGGAAGCAGTTTGCTAACACTCTTTTTGTGAAATCTACAAAGTGATATTTGGGAGCCCATTGGGGCCCATGGTGAAAAGGAAATATCCTCTGATAATAACTAGAGAGAAGTTTTCTGAGAGATTGTTTTCTGATGTGTGATGTCGTCACACAGAGTTCCACCCTTCACTTCTTGGACAGTTTGCTAACACTGTTATTGTGGATTCTGCAAAGTGATATTTGGGAGCTCATAGAGGGCTATGGTGAAAAAGGAAATATCCTCAGATTAAAACTGGAAAGAAGCCTTCTGAGAAACTGCATTGAGATGTGTGAATGCAACTCACAGAGCTACACGTTTTTCTTCAGCAATCAGTTTTCTAACACGGTTTTCTTGAAATCTGCAATGGGATACTTCTTAGCGCAATGAACCATACAGTGAGAAAGGGAATATCCTCAGATGAAAACTAGAAAGAAGCTTTCTTAGAAACTTCTTGGTGATGTGTGAATTCATCTCACAGAGTTACACTTATGTTTCATGGAGCAGTCCATTAACACTGTCTTTGAGGAACCTGAGAAGGGGTACTTTGGATCGCATTGAGGCCTACCCTGATAAAGGAAATATTATCAGTTAAAAACGTCAAAGAAGCTTTCTGAGAAACTGCTTTGTGATCTGTGATTTCATCTCACAGAGTTACATCTTAGTCCTCAGGAAGCTGTTTGATAACACTCTTTTCGTGGAATCTGCAAAGTGATATTTGGGAGCCCATTGGGGCCCATGGTGAAAAACGAAATATCCTCAGATAATAACTAGAGAGAAGCTTTCTGAGAGATTGCTTTCTGATGTGTGACTTCATCATACAGAGTTCCACACTTCCCTTCTTGGAACAGTTTGCTAACACTGTTGTCGTGCATTCTGCAAAGTGATATTTGGGAGCTCATTGAGGGCTATGGTGAAAAAGGAAATATCCTCAGATTAATACTTTAAAGAAGCCTTCTGAGAAACTGCATTGCGATGTGTGAATGCAACTCACAGAGTTACACGTTTCCCTTCAGTGATAAGTTTGCTAATACAGTTTTCGTGAAATCTGCAATGGGATACTTCTTAGTGCAATGAAGCTTATGGTGACAAAGGAAATATCCTCAGATGAAAACTAGAAAGAAGCTTTCTTAGAAACTTCTTGGTGATGTGTGAATTCATCTCACAGAGTTACACTTATGTTTCATGGAGCAGTCCATTAACACTGTCTTTGAGGAACCTGAGAAGTGCTACTTTGATCGCATTGAGGCCTACGCTAATAAAGCAAATATCATCAGTTAAAAACGTGAAAGAAGCTTTGTGAGAAACTTCTTTGTGATCTGTGAATTCATCTCACAGAGTTACAACTTAGTCCTCAAGAAGCAGTTTGCTAACACTCTTTTCGTGGAAACCGGAAAGTGATATTTGGGAGGCCATTGGGGCTCAGGGTGAAAAAGGATATATCCTCAGATAATATCTAGAGAGAAGCTTTCTTAGAGATTGCTTTCTGCTGTGTGACTTCATCACACAGAGTTCCACCCTTCCCTTCTTGGAACAGTTTGCTAACACTTTTGTCGTGGATTCTGCAAAGTGATATTTGGGAACTCTGAAAATGCTCTGTGTCACGTGAATTCTCCTCACACAGTTAAGCTACTCTTTTCATTGAGCAGTATTATAACACTATTTTTATTAGGTCTGTGATGGGATATTCACGAGCGCTTTGAGGCTTACAGTGAGAATGGAAACGTCTTCAAATAAAAACTGGAGAGAAGATTTCTGAGCACCTGATTTCAGATGTGTGCATTCCAATCACAGAAATATACCTTTCTTCCCCTAGAGGATTCCGGAATCCCTTTTGGAGAAAAGGCTACCAGGAGATATTCGGGAGTATAGTGGCGACTATGGTGAAAAAGGAAATATCCTAAGACAAACACTGGAAAGTAGATTTCTGTGAAACTGCTTTATGTTAGAGATATTTACTCATCTCGCATAGTTAAAACTTTAATTATATTACGCAGTTTGGAAACTCCATCATGCACAGATCCACGAAGGGACATTCGGGAGCACATTCAGGCCTGTGGTGAAAGAGGAGATATCTTCAGATAAAAACTGGGTAGCAGCATTCTGAGAAACTACTTTGTGATGTATGCATTCCACTCAGGGAGTTATACCCCTTTTCTCGCAAGGCAGTGTTTAAGCACTGTTTCTATGAAACCTAAAATTGGTATTTCAGAACAACTTGAGGACTATGGCAAGTAGTGAAATCTACTGAAATAAAAACGAGGAAGAAGCGTTCCAATAATCTGTTCTCTGATACATGCATTCACTTCTCAGAGTTAATGCTTACTCTATCTTGTCCAGTTTTGAAACTCTGTCTTTTAAGAATCTGTGAAGGGATATTTAGTGACGCCCGGAGGCTTGTCATGAGCAAGGAAATGTCTTCCGATGAAACTTGCAGTGAAACGTTCTGAGCAACTGCTTTGTGATGTGTGTATTCGTCTCATAGAGTTAAATCATTCTTTGGATTCAGCAGCTTAAAATCACTGTTTTTGTGCAATCTGACGAAAGATATTTGGGAAAGATCCTTAGAATATGGTGAAAGAAATATCCTCAGGTAAAATACAGAAGGAAGCTTTCTGTGAAACTGCCTGTGTCATCTTAATTCCTCTCACTCAGATAAGCCTGTCTTTTCACTGAGCAGTTTTCTAGCCCTGTGTATGTTTAGCATCTGATGGTATATTCAGGAGCACTTTGAGGTTTATGGTTAAAAAATAAATATATTCAGACCGAAACTGGAGAAAAGCTTTCCGAGGAACCGGTTTGTGACGTGTGCATACCAGTCACAGTGTTATACCTCTCTTCTCATACAGCGTCGGGGAAACTCTTTTTGAGAAACAGGTAGCAAGTGATATTCGGGAGCATGTTGATGCCGATGGGGAAAAGGAAATAGCCTCAGACAAAAACTGGAAAGAAGCTTTCTAGGAAACTACTCTGTGACATGTGTAATCATCTCACACATATAAAGCTTTCTTTACACTACGCAGCTTGGAAACTATCATGGATGGATCCACGAAGGGACCTTCAAGAGCACCTTCTGGACTATGGTGAAAAAGGAAATATCTTCAGATAAAAACAGGAAAGAAACTTTCTGTGTATCTGCTTTTTGCTATGTTTATTCATCTCACATAGATGAAGCTTTCTTTATATTACACATCGTGGAAACTCCCTCATGGATGGATCCACGAAGGGATATGTGGCATCACTTTCGCTCCTATGGTGAAATAGGAAATATAGTCAAATAAAAACTGGAGAGAAGCTTTCTGAGAAACTGCTTGGTGATGTGTGCATTCCACTCAGGGAGGTATAACTTCCTTGTGATAAGGCACAGTTTGAACACTGTTACTGTAAAACCAAACGAGTGATATTCAGAGCACATTGGAGACTATGGCAAAAAGTGAAATGTCGTCCAATAAAAAACATAAAAAAGCACTCGGAAAACTTCTCTCTGACATATCCATTCTTTTCACAGGGTTAAAGCTTACTCTACATTTCCCAGTTTGAAAATCGGTCCGTGAGGGTTCTGCAAAGGGATAGTAAGTGGGGACCGGAAGCCTGTGTGAGGCAAAAAAATGTCTTCCATCAAAAATCGGAGAGGAGCTTTATGAGCATCTCTTTTGTGATGTTTGTAGTCATCCCATAGAGTTAAATAATTCTTTGGATTTAGCAGTTTGGAATCACTGTTTCTGTGGAATGTGAGAAAGGACATTTGGAAATGCTCTTTAGAATATCCTGAAAAAGAAGTAACCACAGAGAGAAACCAGAAGGAAGCTTTCTGTGAAACTGCTCTTGTGTCACGTGAATTCCGCTCACACAGTTAAGCTTCTCTTTTCATTGAGCTGTTTCATAACACTGT
This sequence comes from Piliocolobus tephrosceles, assembly GCF_002776525.5. Classification (NCBI taxonomy): domain Eukaryota; kingdom Metazoa; phylum Chordata; class Mammalia; order Primates; family Cercopithecidae; genus Piliocolobus; species Piliocolobus tephrosceles. The sequence continues at coordinate 45,545,031 of NC_045438.1, forward strand.
TTTTGTTTAGTCTGCGAAGGGATATTCTGGAGGGCTTTGAGGCTTATGCTTTGAAAGGAAACTTCTTCAGATAGTAACTGGGGAGAAGCTTTCTGAGGAGCTGCTTTGTGACGTGTGCATTCCACTCACAGATATATACCTTTCTTCTCCTACAGGATTTCAGAATCCCTTTTGGAGAAGAAGCTACCAAAAGATATTTGGGAGTATAGAGACGAATATGGTGAAAAAGGAAATATACTCAGACAAAAACTGGAATGAAGATTTCTGTGAAACTGCTTTGTGTTAGATATATTTATTCATCTCGCATAGTTAAAACTTTAATTACATTACGCTGGTTGGAAAATCTGTCATGCACAGATCCACGAATGGACATTCAGGAGCACATTCAGGCCTACGGTGAAAGAGGAGGTATCGTCAGAGAACAACTAGATGGAAGCTTTCTGAGAAACTACTTTGTGATGTATGCATTCCACTCAGGGAGTTATACCTCTTTTCTCACAAGGCAGTGTTTGAAAACTGTTCCTGTGAAACCGAAAAAGTGGTATTTCAGAGTGCATTGTAGACTATGGTGGAGAGTTCAATATACTGATATAAAATAGAGGAAGAAGCGTTCCAATTATCTGCTCTCTGATATGTGCATTCACTTCACAGAGTTAATGCTTACTCTATGTTGCCCAGTTTCAAAACTCTGTCTTTGACGAATCAGTGAAGGAATATTTATTGATGCCCGGAGGCTTGTGGTGAGTGAGGAAACGTCTTCCTATGAAAACAGCAGAGAAACGTTCAGAGCAACTCCTTTGCAATGTGTGTATTCTTGTCATATAGTTAACTCATTCTTTGGATTGAGCAGCTTGAAATCAATGTTTTTGTGGAATCTGAGGAAGGAGATTTGGAAACGATCCTTAGAATATGGAGAAAGAAACATCCTCAGGTAGAATCCAGAAGGAAACTTTCTGTGAAACTGGTCTCTGTCGCCTTAATTCCTCTAACTCAGATAAGCATCTCTTTTCATTGAGCAGTTTTCTAGCTCTGTGTATTTTTAGCATGTGATGGGATATTCAGGAGCACTTTGAGGCTAACGGTGAAAAGAAATATGATCAGACCGAAATTGGAGAGAAGCTTTCCGAGGAACTGCTTTGTGACGTGTGCATTCCAGTCATCATGTTATACCTCTCTTCTCATACAGCGTCCGGGAAACCCTTTTGGAGAAACAGGTACCAAGGTATATTCGGGAGCATGTTGATTACGATGGTGAAAATGGAAAAAGCCTATGATAAAAACTGGAAAGAAGCTTTCTAGGAAACTACTCCGTGACATGTGTAATCATCCCACATAGATAAAGCTTTCTTTACATTAGGCTGCTTGGAAACTGTCATGGTCGGATCCTCGAAGGGACTTTTGGGAGCACATTCTGGACTATCGTGAGAAAGGAAATATCTTCAGATAAAGCTGGAAAGAAGCTTTCTGTGAATCTGTTTTTTGCTATGTTCATTTATCTCACATAGATGAAGCTTTCTTTACATTACGCAGCTTGGAAACTCCCTCAGGGATGGATCCAACAAGGGATATTTCGGATCACATTCATGCCTATGTGAAATAGGAAATATAGTCAGATAAAAAATGGAGAGAAGTTTTCTGAGAAACTGCTTGGTGATGTGCCCATTCCACTCAGGGATTTATAACTTTCTTGTCATAAGGCACAGTGAGAACAGTGTTCCTGTAAACCAGAAGAGGTATATTCGGAGCACACTGAAGACTATGGCAAAAAGTGCAATGTCGTCCAATAAAAAACAGAAAGAATCACTCGAAGAAGCTGCTCTCTGACATGTCCATTCTTTTCACAGGGTTAAAACTTGTTCTACATTGCCAGTTTGAAATTCGGTCTTTGAGGGTTCTGCAAAGGGATAATATGTGGCGACCGGAGGCAAGTGTGAGGCAAGGAAATATCTTAAATCGAAAATCGGAGAGAAGATTTTTGCACAACTGTTTAGTGATTGTTGTATTCGTCACATAGAGTTAAATCATTCTTTGGATTGAGCAGTTTGAAATCACTGTTTCTGTGGAATCTGAGAAAGGACGTTTGGAAATGCTCTTTAGAATATCCTGAAAAAGAAATAACCTCAGAGAGAAACCGGAAGGAAGCTTTGTTTGAAACTCCCATGTGTCACGTGAATTCCGCTCATGCAGTAAAGCTTCTCTTATCATTGAGCTGTATCTTAACACTGTTTTCATTTAGTCTGCGAAGGGATATTCTGCAGGGCTTTGAGGCTTACAGTGAGAAAGGAAACCTCTTCAGATAGAAACTGGTGGGAAGCTTACTGAGGAGCTGCTTTGTGACGTGTTTATTCCACTCACAGAAATATACCTTTCTCATTCTAGAACATTCTGGAATTCCTTCTGGGGAAATAGCTACCAAGAGATATTCGTGAGTATAGAGATGATTATGGTGAAAAAGGAAATATCCTAAGACAAACACTGGAAAGTAGATTTCTGTGAAACTGCTTTGTGTTAGATGTATTTATTCATCTCACATTGTTAAAACTTTAATTATATTACACAGTGTGTAAACTTCGTCATGCACAGACCCACAAAGGGACATATGGGAGCCCATTAAGTCCTACGGTGAAAGAGGAGATATCTTCAGATAAAAACTCGACAGAAGCTTCCTGAGAAACTACTTTGTGATGTATGCATTCCACACATTGAGTTATACCTCTTTTCTCACAAGGCAGTGTTTGAACACTGTTCCGGTGAAACTGAAAAAGTGATATTTTGGAACGCATTGAGGACTATGGCAAATAGTGCAATATTCTGAAATAAAATCGAGGAAGAAACATTCCAAGAATCTGCTCTCTGATATGTGCATTCACTTCACAGAGTTAATGCTTACTCAATCTTGCCCAGTTTCGAAACTCTGTCTTTGAAGAATCTGTGAAGGGATTTTTAGTGGCGCCTGGGGGCTGGTGGTGAGTGAGGAAACATCTTCCGATGAAACCTGCTGAGAAACCTTCTGAGCAACTGCTTTGTGATGTGTGGATTTGACTCATAGGGTTAAACCATTCTTTGTATTGAACAGCTTGAAATCACTGTTTTTGTGGAATCTGTGGAAGGACATTTGGGAATGTTCCATAGAATATGGAGAAATATACTCAGGTAAAATCCAGAAGGAAGCTTTCTGTGAAACTGCTGTGTCTTCTTAATTCCCCTCACTCAGGTAAGCATCTGTATTCTTTGAGCAATTTCCCAGCCCTGTGTATGTTTCACGTGTGATGGGATATTCGGGAGAACTTTGAGGCTAACGGTGAAAAAGGAAATATGTTCAGACTGAAACTGCAGAGAAGCTTTCCAAGGAACTGCTTTGTGACGTGTGCATTCCAGTCACAGTGTTATACCTCTCTTCTCATACAGCATCGGGGAAACTCTTTTGGAGAAACACGTCCCAAGTGCTATTCGTGAGAATGTTGATGCCAATGGTGAAAAGGGAAATAGCCTCAGACAAAAACTCGAAACAAGCTTTCTAGGAAACTACTCTGTGATATGTCTAATCATCTCACATAGATAAAGCTTTCTTTACATTACACAGCTTGGAAACTGTCATGCAAGGATCCACGAAGCGACCTTCGGGAGCAAATTCAGGACTAGGGTGAAAAAGAAAATATCTTCACATAAAAACTGGAAAGAAGCTTTCTGTGAATCTGCCTTTTAATGTGTTTATTCATCTCACATAGATGAAGCTTACTTTACTTTGCACAGCTTGGAAATTCCCTAGTGGATGCATTCATGAAGCGATATTTGGAATCACATTTGGGCCTATGGTGAAATAGGAAATATCGTCATATAAAAACTGGAAAGTAGCTTTCTCAGAAACTGCTTGGTGATGTGTGCATTCCACTCAGGGAGATATAAATTTCTTCTCATAAGGCATAGTTTGCGCACTGTTTTTGTAAAACCAAAAGAGTGATGTTTGGAACATATTGAAGACTATTGCAAAAAGTGAAATGTCGTCCAATAAAAAAACAGAAAGAAGCACTGGAAGAAACTGCTCCCTGTCATGTCCACTCTTTTGAGGGGGTTAAAGCTTACTCTACATTTCCCAGTTAGAAAGTCCGTCTTTGAGGTTTCTGCAAAGGGATAGTAATTGGCAACCGGGTCCTGTGTTAAGCAAGGAAATGTCTTCCATTCAAAATTGGAGACAGCCTTTCTGCGCAACACTTTGGTGATGTTTGTATTCATCTCATAGAGTTAAATCATTCTTTGGAATGAGCAGTTTGAAATCTCTGTTTCTGTGGACTCTTAGAAAGGACATTTGGAAATGCTCCTTAGAATATCCTGAAAAATAAATAACCTCAGAAAGAAACCAGAGGAAGCTTTCCGTGAAACTGCTCTGTGTCACGTGAATTCTGCTTACACAGTTGAGCTTCTCTTTTCATTGAGCTTTATTATAACACTCTTTTTGTTTATTCTGCGAAGGGATATTCTGGAGGGCTTTGAGGCTTATGGTGAGAAAGGAATCGTCTTCAGATAGAAACTGGAGAGAAGCTTTCTGAGGAGCTGCTATGTGACAAGGGCATTCCATTCACTGATATATACCTTTCGATGCCTAGAGGATTCTGGAATCCGTTTTGGAGAAATAGCTACCAAGAGATATTCACGACTATAGCGACGACTTTAGTGAAAAAGAAAATATTCTGAGACAAAAACTGGAAAGAAGATTTCTGTGAATCTGCTTTGTGTTAGATATATTTGTTCATCTCACATAGTTAAAACTTTAATTATGTTATGCTGTTTGGAAACTCCATCATATACAGATCCACAAACAGACATTTGGGAGCACATTCAGGCCTACGTTGAAAGAGGAGATATCTTCAGATAAAAACTGAATGGAAGGTTTCTGAGAAACTACTTTGTGATGTATGCATTCCCCTCAGGGAGTTATACCTCTTTTCTCACAAGGCAGTGTTTGAACACTTTTCTTGTGAAACCGAAAAAGTGATATTTTGGAACGCCTTTAGGACTATGGTGAATAGTGCAATATACTTAAATAAAATCAAGGAAGAAGAGTTCCAAGAACCTGCTCTCTGATATGTGCATTCACTTCACAGAGTTAATGCTTACCATATTTTGACCAGTTTCAAAACTCTGTGTTTGAAGAATCTGTGAAGGGATATTTAGTGACACCCGGAAACTTGTGGTGAGGGAGGAAACGTCTTCCGATGAAACATGCAGAGAATGTTTCTGAGCAACTGCTTTCGATGTGTGTATTCGTCTCATGAGTTAAACCTGTCTTTGTATTGAGCAGCTTGAAATCACTGTTTTTGTGGAATCTGCGAAAGGACATTTTGAACGATTTTTAGCATATGGAGAAAGAAATATCCTCAGGTAAAATCCAAAAGGAAGCTTTTTGTGAAACTGCTTTGTGTCCCCTTAATTCCTCTCATTCAGTTCAGCCTCTCTTTACATTGATCAGTTTTCTAACCCTGTTTATGTTTAGGTGTGATGGCATAATCGGGAGCACTTTGAAGCTTACAGTGAAATAGGAAATATGTTCAGGACGAAACTGGAGAGAAGCTTTCCATGGAACTGCTTTGTGACATGTGCATTTCATTCACAGTGTTATACCTCCCTTCTCATACAGTGTCAGGGCAACCCTTTTGGAAGAACAGGTACCAAGTGATATTCGAGAGCATGTTTTTGCTGATGGTGAAAAGGGAAATAGCCTCAGATAAAAACTGTAAAGAATCTTTCTAGGAAACTACTTTATTTGTTTTTCTAAGAACCACCAGAATGAGCACAAAAGAACCAGCGAGTAGGCAAGGCTAAAAGCAAAACTGCAAATTTACTCTTTGGTCCTCTAGCTCCAGGAAAAAAGGTGTGTAAGTTGAAGTCTGTCAGCCTCCGGAAAAGGAAGCCAAGAGAGTCGCCTAGGCGGAGTTCCTAATGCAGTCCCAACAAGAGTAGGGGCTGAGGAAGCCCATGAGGCGTGCCTGCTGGGACCGGCTTTTCTAGGAGTGAAAGGGCAGTAGGCGGGGCACGGGCGTGTCGGGGGTGGAAAGGCTCCACAGGTACCACCAGGTAAATCTTGGTCTCTTTGGATTGACATCACCTGGTGCATGCCTGGTTGGTCTGCACCTTCCGGGTCACCCACTGCATTTTCACGCACACGGGAAGAGTTGGTGATGAAGAACCCGGAAATGGGCAATCTTGTCTCCTTTCGTCCAAACATTACTCAGTGGTATGTGTAATCATCTCACACAGATAAAGCTTTCTTTACATTATGCAGCCTGGAAAAGGTCCTGGAAAGATCCACGAAGGGACCTTTGGGAGCACATTCAAGACTAGGGTGAAAAAGGAATCTACTGTGTGATGAATGCACTCCACTCAGGGAGTTATAACTCTTTTCTCACAAGGCAGTGTTTGAACACTGTTCCTGTGAAACTGGAAAGTGATATTTTGGAATGCCTTGAAAACTACGGCAAGTAGTGAAATATACTGAAGTAAAATCGAGGAAGAAGCCTTCCAAGAATATGCTCTCTGATATGTGCATTCACTTCACAGAGTTAATGCTTACTCTATGTTGCCCAGTTTCGAAACTCTTTCTTTGAAGAGTCTGGGAAGGGGTATTTAGAGATGCCTGGAGGCCTGTGGTGAGCAAGGAAACGTCTTCCGATGAAACCTGCAGAGAAACGTTCTGAGCAACTGCTTTGCTATGTGTGTATTCGTCGCCTAAAGTTAAACCATTCTTTGTATTGAGCAGATTCAAATCACTGTTTTTGTGGAATCTGAGGAAGGACATTTGGGAATGATCCTTAAAATGTGGAGAAAGAAATATCCTCACGTAATATCCAAAAGGACCTTTCTGTGAAACTGCTGTATTTTGTCTTAATTCCTCTCACTCAGTTAAGCCTCTCTTTTCATTGCACGGTTTTCTACCCCTGCTTATGTTTATCGTGTGATGGGATATTCGGGAGCACTTTGAGGCTAACGGTGAAAAAGGAAACATGTTCCGATGGAAACGGGAGAGAAGCTTTCAAGGAACTCCTTTGTGATGTGTGCATTCCAGTCACAGTGTTATACCTCTCTTCTCATACTGCGTCGGGGAATCCCTTCTGGAGAAACAGGTACCAGGTGACTTTCGGGAGAATGTTGATGCTGATGGTTAATAGAGAAATAGCCTCAGACAAAAATTGGAAAGAAGCTTTTTAGGAAAATACTCTATGATATGTATAATCATCTCTTATAGATATAGCTTTCTTTACATTATGCAGCTTGGAAACTGTCATGCATGAATCCACGAAGGGACCTTCAGGAGCACATTCTGGACTATGGTGACAAAGAAAATATCTTCAGATAAAAAGTGGAAAGAAGCTTTCTGTGAATCTGCTTTTTGCTATGTTTATTCATCTCACATAGATGAAGCTTTCTTTACATTATGCAGCTTGGAAACTCCCTCGTGGATGGATCCGCGAAGGGATATTTGGGATAACATTCGTTCCTATGGTGAAATAGGAAATAGCATCAGATAAAAATTGGAGAGAAGCTTTCTGAGAAACTGCTTGGTGATGTGTGCATTCCACTCAGGGAGTTACAACTTTCTTCTCATAAGGCACAGTTTGAACACTGTTCCTCTAAAACCACAAGAGTGACATTTGGAGCACATTGAGGACTATGGCAAAAAGTGAAATGTCATCCAATAAAAAACAGAAAGAAGCACTCGAAAAAACTGTTCTCTGACATGTCCATTCTTTTCACAGGGTTAAAGCTTACTCTACATTTCCCATTTTGAAAGTCGGTCTTTGAGGTTTGTGCGAAAAGATACCATGTGGCATCCGGAGGCCTGTGTGAAGCAAGGAATTGTCATAAATTGAAAATCGGAGAGAACCTTTCTTTGCAACTCTTTTTTGATGTTTGTATTTATTTCATACCATTAAATCGTTCTTTGGATTTAGCAATTTGAAATCACGATTTCTGTGGAATCTGAGAAAGGACATTTGTAAATGCTCTTTAGAATATTCTGAAAAAGAAATAACCTCAGAGGGAAACCAGAAGGAAGCTTTCTGTGAAAATGCTTTGTGTCACGTGAATTCCGCTCACACAGTTAAGCTTCTCTTTTCATTGAGCTATATAATAAGACTGTTTTTGTTTAGTGTATGAAGGGATATTCTGGAGGGCTTTGAGGCTTACGGTGAGAAAGGAAACATCTTTAGATAGAAACAGGTGAGAAGCTTTCTGAGGAGCTGCTTTGTGACGTGTGAATTCCACTCACAGAAATATACCTTTCTTCTCCTAGAGGATTCTTAATCCCTTTTGGAGAAAAAGCTACCAAGAGTTGTTTGTGAGTATAGTGATGACTATGGTGAACAGGAAAATATCCTCAGACAAAAAATGGAAAGAAGATTTCTGGGAAACTGCTTTGTGTTAGATATATTTATTCATCTCACATAGTTGAATCTTTAATTATATTACGCAGTTTGGAAACTCATCCATTCACAGATCCGTGAAGGCATATTTGGGAGCACTTTCAGGCCTACGGTGAAAGAGGAGATATCTTCTAAAATAAAATCGAGGAAGAAAGAGATGTATATCACAAAGTAACTTCTCAGAAAGCTTCTATCCAGTTTTTACCTGAAGATCTCTCCTCTTTCACTGTACATCTCAGAAAGACACACATCGGTCTTTGAAGTTTCTGCGAAGGGAGAGTAAGTGGCAACTGGGGGCCTGTGTCGAGCAAGGAAATGTCTTCCATCAAAAATTGGAGAGAAGCTTTCTGCGAAAGACTTTTGTGATGTTTGTATTCATCTCATAGAGTTACATCATTCTTTGGACTGAGCAGTTTGAAATCACTGTTTCTCTGGACTCTGAGAAAGGACATTTGGAAATCCTCCTCAGAATATCCTGAAAAAGAAATAACCTCAGAGAGAAACTGGAAGAAAGTTTCTGTGAAACTGCTTTGTGTCATGTGAATTCCGTTCACATGGTTAAGCTTCTCTTTTCATTGAGCCGTATCATAACACTGTTTTTGTTTAGTCTGCGAAGGGATATTCTGGAGGGCTTTGAGTCTTACAGTAAGAAAGGAAACGTCTTTAGATAGAAAGTGAAGAGAAGCTTTCTGAATAGCTGCGTTGTGACGTGTGCATTCCACTCACAGAAATACACCTTTCTTTTCCTAGAGGATTCTGGAATCCCGTTTGGAGAAAAAGCTACCAAGAGATATTCGGGAGTATAGTGACGACTATGGTGAAAAAGGAAATATCCTCAGACAAAAACTGGAAAGAAAATTTCTGTGAAACTCTCGATATTAGATATACTTATTCATCTCGCATAGTTAAAACTTTAATTACATTATGCAGTTTGGAAACTTTGTCATGCACAGATCTGCATAGGGACTTTCGGGAGCACAATCAGGCCTATGGTGAAAGAAGGAATATCTTCAGGTAAAAACTGGATAGAAGCTTTCTAAGAAACTACTTTGTGATGTATGCATTCCACTCAGGGAGTTTTACCTCTTTTCTCACAAGAATGTGTTTGAACACTGTTTTTGTGAAACTGAAAAAGTGATATTTCAGAAAGCATTGATGACTATGGTGAAGAGTGAAATATACTAAAATAAAATTGAGGAAGAAGCTTTCCAAGGATCTGCTCTCTGATATGTGCATTCACATCACAGAGTTAATGCTTACTCTATGTTGCCCAGTTCGAAACTCTGTCTTTGAAGAATCTGTGAAGGGATATTTAGTGACACCCAGAGGCTTGTGGTGAGTGAGGAAATGCCTTCCGGTGAAACCTGCAGAGAAAAGTTCCGAGCAACTGCTTTGTGATGTGTGTAGTCGTCTCTTAGTGGTAAACCATTCTTTGTATTGAGCAGCTTAAAATCACTGTTTTAGAGGAATCTGAGGAAGGACATTTGGGAATGATTCTTAGAATATTGAGAAAGAAATATCCTCAGGTAAAATCCAGAAGGAAGCATTCTGTGAAACTACTCTGTGTCATCTTAATTCCTCTCACTCAGTTAAGCCTCTCTTTTCATTGAGCAGTTTTCTAGCCCTGTGTATGTTTAGCGTGTGATGGGATACTCGGGAGTACTTTGAGGCTAACGGTGAAAAAGGAACTATGTTCAGACCGAAACTGTAGAGAAGCTTTCAGAGGAACTGCTTTGTGAAGTGTGCATTCCACTCACAGTGTTATACCTCTCTTCTCATACAGCATTGGCGAAACACTTTTGGAGAAACAGATACCAAGTGATATTGGGAGCATGTTGATTCCGATGGTGAAAAGGGAAATAGCCACAGACAAAAACTGGAAAGAAGCTTTCTAGGAAACTACTCTGTGGTACGTGTAATCATCTCACATAGATAAAGCTTTCTATACATTAGGCAGCTTGGAAACTGTCATGGACAGATCCACAAAGGGACCTTCGGGAGAAAATTCTGCACTATGGTGAAAAAAGAAATATCTTCAGATAAAATCTGAAAAGAAGACTGCTGTGAATCTGCTTTATGCTATATTTATTCGGCTCAGATACACGAAGCTTTTTTTACATTACACAGCTTGGAAACTCCCTCGTTGATTGATCTGCGAAATATTTGGGATCATATTCGGGCCTATGGTGAAATAGGATATACAGTCAGATAAAAAACGGAGAGAAGCTTTCCGAGAAACTGCTTGGTGAATTGTGCATTCCAGTCAGGGAATTGTAACTTTCTTCTCATAAGGCACAGTTTGAACACTGTTCCGGTAAAACCAAAAAAGTGATATTTGGAGCAAATTGACGACTATGGCAAAAAGTGTAAAGTCGTCCATTAAAAAAGAGAAAAAATCACTAGAAGAAACTGTTCTCTGACTTGTGCATTGTTGTCAGAGGGTTCAGGCTTACTCTACATTTCCTAGTTTTGAAATCAGTCTTTGAGGGTTCTATGAAGGGATAGTAAGAAGCAACCAGAGGCCTGTGTGAGGCAAGGAAATGTCTTCATTTGAAAATCAGAGAGAAGCTTTCTGTGCAACTCTTTTGTGATGTTTGTATTCATCTCAGAGAGTTAAATCATTCTTTGGATGGAGCAGCTTTAAATCACTGTTTCTGTGGAATCTTAGAAAGGACATTTGGAAACGCCCTTTAGAATATCCTGAAAAAGAAATAACCTCAGAGAGAAGCAGAAAGAAGTTTTCTGTGAATCTGCTCTGTGTCACGTGAATTCCAATCACACAGTTAAGCTTCTCTTTTCATTGAGCAGTATCATAACACTGTTTTTGCTTTGTCTGCGAAGGGATACTTTGGAGGGCTTTGAGACTTACAATGAGAAGGAAAACGGCTTCAGATAGAAACTGGAGTGAAGCTTGCTGAGGAGCTGCTTTGTGACATGTGCATTCCACTCACAGAAATATACCTTTCTTCTTCTAGAGGATTCCCGAATCCCTTTTAGAGAAAAAGCTACCAAGAGATATTCGGGAGTATAGTGACGACTATGGGGAAAAAGGAAATATCCTCAGACAAAAACTGGAAAGAAGATTTCTGTGAAACTGCTTTGTGTTAGATATATTTATGCATCTTGCATAGTAAAAATTTTAATTATATTACACAGTTTGGAAACTCCATCATGCACAGATCCGCGAAGGGACATTCGGGAGCACATTCAGACCTACAGTGAAAGAGGAGTTATCTTCAGATAAAAACTGGATAGAAGCTTTCTGAGAAACTACTTTGTGATGTATGCATTCCACTGAGGGAGTTATACTTCTTTTCTCACAAGGCAGTGTTTAAACACTGTTCCTGTGAAACAGAAAAAGTGATATTTCGGAACGCATTGAAGACTACAGCAAATAGTGAAATATACTGAAATAAAATCGAGGAAGAAGCGTTTCAAGAATCTACTCTCTGATATGTGCATTCACTTCACAGAGTTAATGCTTACTCTATGTTGCCCACTTTCGAAACCCTGTCTTTGAAGAATCTGTGAAGAGATATTTAGTGATGCCTGGGGGCTTGTGGTGAGCAAGGAAACATCTTCCGATGAAACGTGCAAAGAAACGTTCTGAGCAACTGCTTTGTGATGTGTGTATTCGTCTCTTGGAGATAAACCATTCTTTGTATTGAGCAGCTTGAGATCACTGTTTTTGTGGAATCTGAGGAATGACTTTTGGGAACCATCCTTAGAATATGGAGAAAGAAATATCCTCAGGTAAAATCCAGAAGGAAGATTTCTCTGAAACTGCTCTGTGTCATCTTAATTTTTCTCATTCAGATGAGCCTGTCTTTTCATTGAGCAATTTTCTGGCCCTCTGGATGTTTAACGTGTGTTGAGATATTCGGGAGCACTTTGAGGCTAACGGTGAAATAGGAAATATGTTCAGACAGAAACTGGAGAGAAACTTTCCAAGGAACTGCTTTGTGACGTGGGCATTCCAGTCACTGTGTTATACCTATCATCTCATACAGCGTCGGGGAAACCCTTTTGAAGAAACAGGTACCAAGTTATATTCAGGAGTATGTTGATCCCGATGGCAAAAAGGGAAATAGCCTCAGACAAAACTGGAAAGAAGCTTTCTAGGAAACTATTCTGTGATATGTGTAATCATCTCACATAGATAAAGCTTTCCTCATATTACACAGCTTTGAAATTGTCATGGATGGATCCACGAAGGGACCTTCAGGAGCACATTCTGGACTATGGTGAAGAAGAAAATCTCTTCAGAAAAAAAACTGGAAAGAAGCTTTCTGTAAATCTGCTTTTTGCTATGTTTAATCACCTCACATAGCTGAAGCTTTCTTTACATTTCACAGCTTGGAAACTCCCTCGTGGATGCATCCACGATCGGATATATGGGATCACATTTGGGCCTACGGTGAAACAGGAAATATAGTCAGATAAAAACTAGAGAGAAACTTTCTGAGAAACTGCTTCGTGATGTGTGCATTCCACTCTGGCAGCTATAACTTTCTTTTCATAAGGCACTGTTTGAACTCTGTTCCTGTAAAACGAAAAGAGTGATATTCAGAGCACATTGAAGACTACGGCAAAAAGTCAAATGTTGCCCAACAAAAAACAGAAAGAAGCACTCGAAAAAGCTGCTCTCTGACATGTCCATTCTTTTCACAGGGTTAAAGCTTCCTCTACATTCCCCAGTTTGAAAGTCGGTCTTTGAGGTTCCTGCGAAGGGACAATAAGTGACAAGCAAGGAAATGAATCCTGTGTCAAGCAAGGAAATGTGTTCCACCAAAAATCGGAGAGAATCTTTCCGTGCAACTCTTTTGTGATGTTTGTATTCATCAGATAGCGGTATAAGATTCTTTGGATTGAGCAGTTTGAAATCACTGTTTCTGTGGAATCTGAGAAAGGACATCTGGAAATGCTCTTTAGAATATCCTGAAAAAGAAGTAACCTCAGAGGAAACCAGAAGGAAGCTTTCTGTGAACCTCCTCTGTGTCACGTGAATTCTGCTCACACAGTTAACGTTCTCTTGTCATAGAGTAGTATCATAACACTGTTTTTGTTTAGTCTGCAAAGTGTTATTCTGGAACCATTTGAGGCTTAGAGTGAGAAAGGAAACATCTTTAAATAGAAACTGGAGTGAAGTTTTCTGAGGAGCTACTTTGTGACATGAGCGTTCCACCCACAGAAATATACCCTTTTTCTCATATAGTATTCCAGAATCCCTTTTGGAGAAAAAGCTACCAAGAGACATTCGGGAGATTACGGAGGGCTATGGTGAAAAAGGAAATATCCTTAGACAAAAACTGGAAAGAAGATTTCTATGAAACAGCTTTGTGTTAGATATATTTATTCATCTTGCATAGTTAAAACTTTTCTTATATTATGCAGTTTGGAAACTCCATAAGTCACGGATCCGCAAAGGGACATTCTGGAGCACATTCAGGCTTATAGTGGAAGAGGAGATATTTTCAGATAAAAACAGGATAGAAACTTTAAGAGAAACTACTTTGTGATGTATGAATTCATTCAGGGAGTGATACCTCTTTTCTCACAAGGCAGTGTTTGAGCACTGTACCTGTGAAACCGAAAAAGTGATATTTCGGTTCACATTGAGGACTATGGTGAATACTGAAGTATACTGAAAAAAATCGAGGAAGAATCGTTCCAAGAATCTGCTCTATGATATGTGCATTCACTTCACAGTGTTAATGCTTCCTCTCTGTTGCCAAGTTTCGAATCTCTGTCTTTGAGGAATCTGTGAAAGGATATTTAGTGACGCCCGGAGGCTTGTGTTGAACAAGGTTACGACTTCTGATGAGACTTGTAGAGAAACTTTCTGAGCAACTGCTTTGTGATGTGTGTATTCATCTCAAAGAGTAAAACCATTCTTTGTTTAGAGCAGCTTGAAATCACTCTTTTTGTGGCATCTGAGGAAGGACATTTGGAAACAATCCTTAAATATGGAGAAAGAAATATAATCCAGAAAAATCCAGTAGGAAGCTTTTTGTGAAACTGCCCCATGTCCTTTTAATTCCTCACGCTCAGTTAAGGCTCACTTTTCATTGAACAGTTTTCTAATGCTGTGTATGTTTAGCCTGTGATGGGATATTCGGCAGCACTTTGAGGCTAATGGTGAAAAAGGAAATATGTTCAGACCCAACTGGAGAGAAGCTTTCTGAGGAACTGCTTTGTGACGTGTGCATTCCAGTCAAGTGTTATACCTCTCTTCTCATACAGCATCAAGGAAACCCTTTTGGAGAAACAGGTACCAAGTAATATTTGGGAGCATGTTGATGCCGACGCTGAAAAGGGACATAGCCTCAGACAAAACGTGGAAAGAGGCTTTGTAGTAAACTACTCTGTGATATGTGTGATCATCTCACATAGTAAAGCTTTCTTTACATTCCGCACCTTGGAAACTGGCATGGACGCATCCATGAAGGGACATTTGGGAGCACATTCAGGACTACGGTGAAAAAGGAAATGTCTTCAGATAAACCTGGAAAGAAGTTTACTGTGAATTTGTTTTTTGCTATGTTTATTCATCTTACAGAGATGAAGCTTTCTTTACATTATGCAGCTTGGAAACTCCCTCATGGATCGATCTGTGAAAGGATATTTCGGATCACACTCAGGCCTACGGTGTAATACGAAACATAGTGAGATAAAAATTGGAGAGAAGCTTTCTGAGAAACTGCTTCATGATGTGAGTATTTCACTCAGGGAGTTGAAACTTTCTTCTCATAAGGCACAGTTTCAACACTGTTCCTGTACAACCAAAACAGTGATATTCAGAGCACATTGAAGACTATGGCAAAAAGTGAAATGTCTTCCAATAAAAAACAGAAAGCAGCACTCGAAGAAACTGCTCTCTGACATGTCCATTCTTTTCACAGGGTTAAAGCTTCCTCTACATTTCCCAGGTTGAAAGTCAGTCTTTGAAGGTTCTGTGAAGAGATACTAAGTGGAGGCCTGTGTCGAGCAAGAAAATTTCTTCCATCGAAAATTGGAGAGAAGCTTTCTGCGCAACGATTTTGTGTTGTTTGTATTCATCTCAGAGAGATAAACATTCTTTGGAATGAGGAGTATCCAATCACCCTTTCTGTGGAATCTGAGAAAGGACATTTTGAAACGCTCTTTAGAATATCCTGAAATAGAAACAACCTCAGATAGAAACCAGAAGGAAGCTATCTGTGAAACTGTTCTGTGTCATGTGAATTCCACTCACTCAGTTAAGCTTCTCTTTTCATTGAGCTGTAACAAAACACTGTTTTTGTTTAATCTGTGAAGGGATACTCTGGAAGGCTTTGACACATACGGTGAGAAAGGAAACGTCTTCAGATAGAAACTGGAGAGAAGCTTTCTGAGGAACTGCTTTGTGTCGAGTGTATTCCACTCTGAGAAATATACAACATGGATACTCTGAAACCAAAAAAGTGATATTTCAGAACGCTTTGAGGACTATTGCAAATAGTGAAATATACTGAAATAAAATCGAGGAAGAAGGGTTCCAAGTATCTGCTCTCTGATATGTGCATTCACTTTACAGAGTTAATGCTTACTCTATGTTGCCCAGTTTCAAAACCCTGTCTTTGAAGAATCTGGGAAGGGATATTTAGTGGTGGCCGGAGGCTTGTGGTGAGCGAGGAAATGCTTTCTGATGAAACCTGCAGAGAAACGTTCTGAGCAACAGCTTTTTGATGTGTGTATTCGTCTCATAGAGCTAAACCATTCTTTGGACTGAGAAGCTTGGAATCACTGTTTTTGTGGAACCTGAGGAAGAACATTTAGGAATGATCCTGAGAATATGGAGAAAGAAATATCCTCAGGTAAAATCCAGAAGGAAGATCTCTGTGAAACTGCTCTGTGTCTTCTTAATTCCTCTCACTCAGATAAGTCTCTCTTTTCATTGAGCAGTTTTCTGGCCCTGTGTATGTTTAGTGTGTGAAGGGATATTTGGGAGCACTTTGAGGCTAATGGTGAAAGAGGAAATGTGTTCAGACCGAAACTGGAGAGAAGCTTTAGAAAGAACTGTTTTGTGACATGTCTTCCAGTCACAGTGTTATACCTCTCTTCTCATACAGCGTCACAAAACCATTTTCGAGAAACAGGTACCAAGTGATATTCAGAAGCATGTTGATGCTGATGGTGAAAAGGAAATAGCCTCAGATATAAACAGGAAAGAATTTTTCTAGGAAACTACTCTGTAATATGTGTAATCATCTCACATAGATAAAACGTTCTTTACATTACGCAGCTTGGAGACTGTCATGGACGGATGCACGAAGGGACCTTCGTGAGCACATTCTGGACTATGGTGGAAAAGGAAATATCTTCAGATAAAAACTGGAAAGAAGCTTTCTGTTAATCTGCTTCTTGCTATGTTTATTCATCTCACATAGATGAAGCTTTCTTTATATACCACAGTTTGGAACCTCCATCGTGAATGGATCTGCGAAGGGATATTTGGGATCACATTCGGGCCTAAAGTGAAAGAGGAAATATAGTCAGATAAAAACTGGAGAGAAGCTTTCTGAGAAGCTGCTTGGTGATATGTGCATTCCACTCAGGGAGTTATAACTTTCTTCTCATAAGGCACAGTTTGAACACTGTTCCTGTAAAATCAAAAGAGTGATATTTGGAGCACATTGAACACTATAGCAAAAAGTGAAATGTCGTCCAATAAAAAAGAGAAAAAACACTCGAAGAAACTGCTCTCTGACATGTCCATTCTTTTCACAGGGATAAAGCTTACTCTACATTTCCCAGTTTGAATGCCGGTCTTTGAGGGTTTTGTGAAGGGATAGTAAGTTGCGACCGGAGGCCTGTGTGAAGCAAGGAAAAGTCTTCCATCAAAAATCAGAGACAAGCTTTCTACAGAACACTTTTGTGACGTTTGTATTCATCTCATAGAATAAAAAATCATTCTTTGGATTGAGCAGTTTGAAATCACTGTATCATTGAATCTGAGAAAGGATATTTCGAAACGGTCTTTAGAATATCCTGAAAAAAAAAAAAAAACCTCAGAGAGAAACAAGAAGGAAGCTTTCTGTAAAACTGCTCTGTGTCACGTGAATTCTGCTCACACAGTTAAGCTTCTTTTTCATTGAACTGTATCATAACACTATTATTGATTATTCTGCGAAGGGATACTCTGTAGGGCTTTGAGGCTTATGGTGAGAAAGAAAACCTCTTCAGATAGAAACTTGAGAGAAACTTTCTGAGGAGCTGCTTTCTGACGTGTGTATTCCACTGACAGAAATATACCTTTCCTTTCCTAGGGGATTCTGGAATCCCTTTAGGAGGAAAAGATACCAAAAGATATTTGGGAGTATAGCGACGACTATGGTGAAAAAGGAAATATCCTCAGACAAAAACTGGAACGAAGATTTCTGTGAAACTGCTTTGTGTTAGATATATTTTTTCATCTCGCATAGTTAAAAATTTAATTAGATTACACAGTTTGGAAACTCTGTCATGCACAGATCCACGAAGGGACGTTCGAGAGCACATTCAGGCCTACAGTGAAAGAGGAGATATCTTCAGATAAAAACTGCATAGAATCTTTCTGAGAAACTACTTTGTGATGTATGCATTCCACTCAGGGAGGTATACCTCTTTTCTCACAGGCAGTATTTGCACACTGTTCCTGTGAAACCGGAAAAGAGATATTTTGGAACGCTTTGAGGACTATGGCGAATAGTGAAATATACTGAAATAAAATCGAGGAAAAAGCATTCCAGGAATCTGCTCTCTGATATGTGCATTAACTTCACAGTGTTGATGCTTACTCTATGTTATCCAGTTTCGAAACTCTGTCTTTGAAGAATCTGTGATGAGTTATTTATTCACGCCCGGAGGCTTGTGGTTTGCGAGGAAACGTCTTCCAATGAAACCTGCAGAGAATCTTTCCAAGCAACTGCTTTTGATGAGTGTATTCATGTCAAGGAGTTAAACTTTTCTTTGATTTGAACAGCTTGAAGTCACTATTTTTGTGGAATCCACAAAGGAGATTTGTGAGTGATCCTTAGAATATGGAGAAAGAAGTATCCTCAGGTGAAATCCAGAAGGAAGCTTTCTGTGAAACTGCTTTGTGTCATCTTAATTCCTTCAATCAGTTCAGCCTCTCTTTCCATTGATCAGTTTTCTAACCCTGTGTATGTTTAGAGTGTGATGGCATATTCGGCAGCACTTTGAAGCTTACGGTGAAATAGGAAATATGTTCAGAACAGAACTGGAGAGAGGCTTTCCGAGGAACTGCTTTGTGACAGGTGCATTTCGCTCACAATGTTATACCTCTCTTGTCATACAGCATCGATGAAATCCTTTTCGAGGAACAGATACCAAGGGATATTTGAGAGCATGTTGATGCCAATGGTGAAAAGGGAAATAGCATCAGACAAAAATTGGAAAGAAGCTTTCTAGAAAACTTCTCTGTGATATGTGTATTCATCCCATTACACAGCTTGGAAACTGACAGGGACGGATCTACGAAGGGACCATTGAGAGCACATTCAGGAATATGGTCAAAATGGAAACATCTTTAGAAAAAAACTGGAAAGGCCCCGGTGTGTGATGTTCCCCTTCCCAAGTCCAAGTGAGCTCATTGTTCAGTTCCCATCTATGAGTGAGAACATGCGGTGTTTGGTTTTCTCTTCTTGTGATAGTATGCTAAGAATGATGGTTTCCAGCTGCATCCATGTCCCTACAAAGGACGCAAACTCATCCTTTTTTATGGCTGCATAGTATTCCATGGTGTATATGTGCCACATTTTCTTAATC
>NC_045438.1:45569235-45642289 GCF_002776525.5 Piliocolobus tephrosceles
AAATATCACTTTTTCGGTTTCACAGGAAAAGTGTTCAAACACTGCTTTGTAAGTAAAGTGGTATAATTCCCTGAGTGGAATGCATACATAACAAAGTCGTTTCTCAAAAAGCTTCTATGCAGTTTTTATCTGAAGACATCTCTTTCACCTTATGCCTGAATGTGCTCCCAAATGTCGCTTCGATGATCTGTGCACGACGGAGTTTCCAAACTGCATAATATAATTAAAGATTTAACTATGCAAGACGAATAAATATATCTAACACAAAGCAGTTTCACAGAAATCTTCTGTAAGTTTGTGTCTGAGGATATTTAATTTTTCACCTTAGTCAACTCTGGAATATCTCCTGGCAGCTTTTTCTCCAAAAGGGATTCAGGAATCCTCTAGGAGAAGAAAGGTATATTTCTGTGAGTGGAATGCACACGTCACAAAGCAGTTCCTCAGAAAGCTTCTCTCCAGTTTCTATCTGAAGAGGTTTCCTATCTCACCATAAGCCTCAAAGCCCTCCAGAATATCACTTCGCAGAGTAAACAAAAACAGTTTTATGATACAGCTCAATGAAAAGAGAAGCTTAACTGTATGAGCGGAATTCACGTGACACAGAGCAGTTTCACAGAAAGATGCCTTCTGATATCTCTCTGAGGTTATTTCTTTTGACGGATATTCTAAAAAGCGTTTCCAAATGTCCTTTCTGAGATTATACAGAAATAGTGATTTCAAACTGCTCAATCAAAGAATGTTTTATCGCTATGAGATGAATACAAACATCACAAAATAGTTGTGCTGGAAGCTTCTCTCTGATTTTGGATGGAAGACATTTCATAGCCTCACACAGGCCTCCAGGCACCACTTAATATGCCTTCGCAGAAACCTCAAAGAATGACTTTCAGTCTGGGAAATGTAGAGTAAGCTTTAACCCTTTGAAAAGAATGGACATGTCAGAAAGCAGTTTCTTCGAGTGCTTCTTTCCTTTTCTTATTGGATGACATTTCAGTTTTTGTGATAGTCTTCAATGCGCTCCGAATATCACTCTTTTGGTTTTACAGGAACAGTGTTCAAACTGTGCTTTATGAGAAGAAACTTCATGGATCTGTCCATGACAGTTTCCAAGCTGCGTAATGTAAAAAAAGTTTTATCGATGTGAGATGATTACACATATCACAGAGTAGTTTCCTAGTAAGCTTCTTTCCAGTTTTTGTCTGTGGCTATTTCCCTTTTCACCACCAGAACCAGCATGCTCCCGAATATCACTTGGTAGCTGTTTCTCCAAAGGGGTTTCCCCGATGCTGTAAGAGAAGAGAGGTATAACACTGTCACTGGAATGCACACGTCATAAAGCAGTTCCTCGGAAAGCTTCTCTCCAATTTCTGTCTGAACATACTTCCTTTTTCACCGTTAGCTTCAAAGTGATCCCAAATATCCCTTCACACGCTAATCGTACACAGGGCTAGAAAACTGCTCAATGAAAAGAGAGGCTTATCTGAGTTAGAGGAATTAAGACGACACAGAGCTGTTGCACAGAAAACTTCCTTCTGGATTTTACCTGAGGATATTTCTTTCTCCATGTTCTAAGGATTGTTCCCAAAATCCTTCCTCAGCTTCTACAAAAACAGTGATTTCAAGCTGCTCAATCAAAGAATGATTTAACTCTACGAGACGTATACAAACATCGCAAAGCAGAGGCTCAGAAGGTTTCTCTGCAGATTTCATTGGAAGGCGTTTCCTCGCTCACCACAAGCCTCCAGGCGTCACTAAATATCCCTTCACAGATTCTTCAAAGACAGAATTTCGAAACTGGGCAACATAGAGTAAGCATTAACTCTGTGAAATTAATGCCCATATCAGAGAGCAGATTCTGGGAACGCTTCTTCCTCAATATTATTACAGTATATTTCACTGTTCACCATAGTCCTCAATGTGTTTAGAAATATCACGTTTTTGGTTTCACAGGAACAGCATGCAAGCACTGCCTTGTGAGAAAAGACGTATAACTCACTGAGTGGAATGCATACATCACAAAGTAGTTTCTCAGAAAGCTTCTATTCAGTTTTTATCTGAAGATACCTCCTCTTTAACTGTACACCTGAATGTGCACCTGAATGTCTTTTCATGGATCTGTGCATGACGGAGTTTCCAAACTGTGTAATATAATTAAAGTTTTAACTATGCGAGATGAATAAATATATCTAACACAAAGCAGTTTCACAGAAATCTTCTTTCCAGGTTTGTCTGAAGATATTTCCTTTTTCACCAGAGAAGTCAATATACTTCCGAATATCTCTTGGTAGCTTTTTCTCCAAAAGGGATTCCGGAATTCTCTCAGAGATGAAAGGTATACTTCTGTGAGTGCAATGCACACGTCACAAAGAAGCTCCTCAGAAAGATGAATACAAACATCACAAATGAGTTGCGCAGAAATCTTCTCTCCGATTTTTGATGGAAGACGTTTCCTTGCCTCACACAGGCCTCCAGTTGCCACTTACGATCCCTTTGCGGAACCCTCAAAGACCAACTTTCACACTGGGAAATGTAGAGTAAGCTTTAACCCTGTGAAAACAATGGACATTTCAGAGTGCAGTTTCTTCGAGTGCTTCTTTCTGTTTTTTATTGGGTGACATTTCACCTTTGTCCATAGTCTTCAATGTGCTCTGAATATCACTCTTTTGGTTTTACAGCAACAGTGTTCACACTGTGCCTGATGAGAAGGAAGTTTAATTCCCTGAGTGGAATGCACACATCACCAAGCAGTTTCTCAGAAAGCTTCTCTCCAGTTTTTATCTGACTATATTTCCTCTTTCACCATAGGCCCGAATGTGATCCCAAATATCCCTATGCAGATCCATCCAGGAAGGAGTTTTCCAAGCTGTGTAATGTAAAGAAAGCTTCATCTATGTGAGATGAATAAACATAGCAAAAAACAGATTCACAGAAAGGTTCTTACCAGTTTTTATCTGAAGATACTTACTTTTTCACCCTATTCTTGAATGTGCTCCGGAAGATCCCTTCATGGATCTGTTCATGACTGTTTCCAGGCTGCATAATGTGAATAAAGCTTTATCTATGTGAGATGATTACACATACCACTGAGTAATGTTTGGAATAACGGAGGCAGGATGGCGCATTTCCGGGTTCTTCATCACCAACACTTCCCGTGTGCGCGAAATTGCCGCTGGCACCCATGAAGGTGCAGACGAACCACGAATGCGCCAGGTGATGTCAATCGGAAGAGACCAAGACTTACCTGGTGGCATCTGCGGAGCCTTCCCCCCACGACACGCCCGTGCCCCTCCGCTCCTGGCAGGTGCGCCTCGTGGGCTTCCTTAGCCCCTATACTTGTTGGGACTGGGCGACTCTCTTGGCCTCCTTTGCAGGAGGCTGACAGACTTCACCTTACACATCTTTTATTCCTGGAGCTAGATGACCAAAGAATAAATTTGCAGTTTTGCATTTAGCCTTGACTACTCGCTGGTTCTTTCATGCTCGCTCTGGTGGTTCTTAGAAAAACAAATAAGTTTGTGCCGAAACCCGGGAGGAGACCCATCCTCTGGCCTCTAAGGGATGAGGAACCTCCTCCTGCTCCCTCGCCGCAGATGGACCAGGACCTGAGACCCGTTTTCCTTACACTCATGACTTCTCTGCAGTAAGTGCCTTTGTCTCCTCTTTACCTCCCTCGGCTAAAAATCCTGCGCAGGTCCGAGGCTTACTTTTGAGCCACCAAGTGGCTCAGGAGACCCGTTCAGTACGGAGACGACTGGCGCCTGAAGCTAACCTCCACCTTGGCTCCAAGAGCCTCCAGTCTGTCTCTGGTGATTTCCAAGGACTCTTTGAAGCCAGGCAGAGATCTCCATTGTATAAGAAAAGAGGAAATAAATGGGAAACCTCCAGTCGAAATTTCAAAAGGGCACCCCCTTAGGGTGCCTCCTAGCCAAATTAAAAATCTTATAGGGGTTAATTTTCCTTTCCACTGTGGCGTGGCCCCAATACAAACTAGATAATCAGTCTCAGTGGCCACCAGAGGACACTTTAGATTGTAATGTTCTGATTGACCTCAGCAATTTCTGCCAGCGGCTAGGCAAGTGGTCCGAAATAAATTACATAGAAGGCTTTTGGGCCTTACGCTCTCATCCTGACTTGTGTAGCCAGTGTTCTTTGGTTCAGGTTATACTGGCCAAGGACACCAGCTCACAGGAACCTGAAAAAGAGGAGTCCTTATTTCTGTTCAGCGGGAAAGGAACCTAGGGTTTTCTTCTGTCTCCGTACCCTCAGCCCCGCCCTACACTCCTCCTTCATTTTTCAACCAGCTCCTGACATTTGTGAAAAACTTCAAGAGTTAGAGGATGGTCCTCAGGCACCAATATAAGACCTGGTGAAATTTGCCTTTAAGGTCCATAACTCCAGAGAGGACAAGGCTGAAACACAGCGACAGGAACGCCTCAAACAGAAGTTACAGCTGCTAGCAGCGGCTTTACAGCCCAGTTGTAACCCCAGATCAGAGAGTACGCACCCTGCAGACTCCAAGGTTACAAAAGGAGCCTGCTATAGGTGCGGAAAGGCAGGACACTATGCCTACAGGTGTCCACGGGGCCCTCGAACCCCAACACAGCCTTGTTATAAATGCAAGGCGTCAGGACATTGGGCCAGTGAATGTCCTAACCTTTGTTCACCAGCAACCTCCTGCATTATTTGTCAACAGGAAGCACAGTGGAAGTCTGATTTCCCCATCCTGGGAACAGGTGCCGCGTCTCAACGTGACTCCCTTTCACAGGATCCTGGGAGCACCTTCCAGCTCCTACATCTGGACGATGACAACTGATGGTGCCAAGACTCGGGAATGCCCATCACCCTTGCCGAGCCGTGGGTAACTCTCCTGGTAGCGGGTAAGACAATTAATTTTTTAATCAACTGCAGGGTATCTATTCTAGTTTGCCATCCTTCTGTAGACCTAGCTTTCCATTCAATCCACAACTTAATTGCTGCCTCGTCAACAACTACTTTGCACACTCGTTCCTCATTCCCAACTAGGAAAGGACCCAACCAAAAGCAATCAGTGGAAATCAGTTCAACTTTCCTCCACTCTCCTCACACTTACTAAACTTTCTTAACTATTTCATATGCTCCAGACTTGCCAGGACCATCCTTTTGGGTTTTGTGTGTATACCAACAACTGTTTCCATTCCTCATTCCCATACTAATACTGTGTTTTATTTTATGTTTTGCCCCCATTTTGATCAAATTTCTCCATGCCAAGATACAAGAAATCACTCGCGTCACCTTCAACCAAATGCTTCTTCGTCCGTACATCCAAACACCAACCATAGGCCTCGACCTTAACGAACCCCCTTAACAGCAGAAAGTAGCCAGACAGATCTCGTCGCCCCTTTATCACTATTACCAATGAAAGGTTGGACTGTTTGGACGAATTGAGGCAAGATGGCGCATTTCCGGGTTCTTCATCACCAACTCTTCCCATGTGCGTGAAAATGAAGCAGGTGCCCGGGAAAGTGCAGACCAACCAGGCATGCGCCAGCTGATGTCAATCTGAAGAGACCAAGATTTACCTGGTGGCACCTTTGGAGCCTCCCCCCCTCCAACCAGCCCATGTCCTGCCTATTGCCCTTCCACTCCAAGAAAAGCTGCTTCCGGCAGGTGCACTGTGTTGGCTTCCTCAGCCTCTACTCTTGTTGGGACTGCATTAGGATCTCGGCCTGGGCGACTCTCTTGGCCTCCTTTGCCCGAGGCCGACAGACTTCACCTTACTCACCATTTTTCCTGGAGCTAGATGACCAAAGAAGAAATTTGCAGTTTTCCTTTTAGCCTTGCCTATTCGCTGGTTTGTTTGTGCTCGCTCTAGTGGTTCTTAGAAAAAGAAATCAAGTAGTTTCCTAGAAAGCTTCTTTCCAGTTTTTGTCTGAGGCTATTTCCCTTTTCACCATCGGCATCAACATGCTCCCGAATATCACCTGGTACCTGTTTCTAGTAAAGGATTTCCCTGACACTGTATAAGAAGAGGGGTATAACACTGTGACTGAAATGAGCACGTCACAAAGCAGTTCCTGGGAAAGCTTATCTCCCATTTCGGTCTGAACATACCTCTTTTTTCACCATCATCCTCAATGTGCTCCTGAATATCCCTTCGGGGATCTCTGCATGATGGAGTTTCCACACTGCATAATATAATTGAAGTTTTAACAATGTGAGACAAATAAATGTATCTAAAACAAAGCAGTTTCACAGAAATCTTCTTTCCAGTGTTTGTTTTAGGATATTTCCTTTTTCACCATAGTAGTCACTATACTCCTGAATATCTCTTGGTAGATTTTTCTACAAAACGGATTCCAGAATATTCTAAGAGAAGAAACGTATATTTCTGTGAGTGGAATACAAATTTCACAAAGCAACTCCACAGAAAGCTACCCTCCAGTTTCTATCTGAAGACGTTTCCTTTCTCACTGTAAGAATCAAAGCCCTCCAGTATATCCCTTCGCAGACTAAACAAAAACATTGTTATGATACAGCTCAATGAAAACAGAAGCTTTACTGCATTAGCGAAATTCATGTGACACAGGGAAATTTCAAAAAAAAGCTTCCTTCTGGTTTCTCTCTAAGGCTATTTCTATTTCAGAATATTCTAAAGAGTATTTCCAAAGGTTCTTTCTCAGATTCCACAGAAACCGTGATTTCAAACTGCTCAATCCAAAGAATGATTTAACACTATGAGATGAATACAAAAATCACAAAACAGTAGCGCAAAACCCTTCTCTCCGATTTTCGATTTAAGGTATTTCCTTGCCTCACACTGGCCTCCGGTCACCACTTATTATTCCTTTACAAAACACTCAAAGACCGACTTGCAAACTGGGAAATGTAGAGTAAGTTTTAACTCTATGAAGAGAATGGACATGTCAGAGAGCAGTTTCTTCGAGTGCTTCTTTCTGTTTTTTATTGGACGATATTTCACTTTTTGCCATATTCTTCAATATGCTCCGAATGTAACTCTTCTGGTTTTCCAGGAACAGTGTTCTAACTGTGCCTTATGAGAAGAAATGTATAAATCCCTGAGTGGAATGCGCACATCACCAAGCAGTGTCTTGGAAAAAATCTCTCCAATTTTTATCTGACTATATTTTCTATTTCATCATAGGCACGAATGTGATCCAAAATATCCCTTGGTGGATCCATACTTGTGGGAGTTTCCAAGCTGCGTAATGTAAAGAAAGCTTCATCTATGTGAAATGAATAAACATAGCAAAAAGTAGATTCACAGAAAGCTTCTTTCCTGTTTTATCTGAAGATATTTCCTTTCTCACCATAGTCCAGAATGTGCTCCTAAAGGCACTTCGTGGATCTGTCCATGACAGTTTCAAAGCTGTGTAATGTAAAGAAAGCTTTATTGATCTGAGATGATTACATATACCACAGAGCAGTTTCCTAGAAAGCTTCTTTCCAGTTTTTCTCTGAGGCTATTTCCTTTTTCACCATCGGCATCAACATGCTCCCGAATATCACTTGATACCTTTTTCTCCAAAAGAGTTTCCCTGATGCTGTATGAGAAAAGAGGTATAAAACTGTGAGTGCAATGCCCACATCACAAAGCAGTTCCTCGGAAAGCTTCTCTCCAGTTTCGGTCTGAACATATTTCCTTTTTCACTGTTAGCCTCAAAGGGCTCCTGAATATCCCATCACACGCTAAACATACAGAGGATTAGAAAACTGCTGAATGAAAAGAGAGGCTTAACTAAGCGAGAGGAATTAAGACGACACAGAGCAGTTTCACAGATAGCTTCCCTCTGGATTTTACCTGAGGATATTTCTTTCCCCATATTCTAAGGATCGCTCCCATATGTCCTTCCTCAGATTCCACAAAAACAGTGATTTCAAGCTGCACAATCCAAAGAATGGTTTAACTCTAGGAGTCGAATACACACATCACAAAGCAGTTGCTCAGAACGTTTCTCTGCTGCTTTCATCGGAAGACGTTTCCTCACTCACCACAAGCCTCCGGGCATCACTAAATATCCTTTCACAGATTCTTCAACGACAGAGTTACTAAACCGGGCAAGATAGAGAAAGCATTAACTCTGTGAAGTGAATGCACATATGAGAGAGCAGATTCTTGGAACGTTTTTTCCTCGATTTCTTTTCAGTATATACCACTATTCACCATAGTCCTGAATACTTCCCAAAATATTACTTTTTCGGTTTCAATGGAACAATGTTGAAACACTGCCTTGTGAGAAGAGAGGTATATCTCTCTGAGTAGAATGCATACATCACAAACTAGTTTCTCAGAAAGTTTCTGTCAAGTTTTTATCTGAAGATAACTCCTCTTTCACCGTAGGCCTGAATGTGCTCCCGAACGTCCCTTCGCGGATCTGTGCATGACAGAGTTTTGAAACTGCATAATATAATTAAAGTTTTAACTATGTGAGACGAATAAATATATCTAACACAAAGCAGTTTCACAGAAATCTTCTTTCTAATTTTTGTCTGAGGATATTTCCTTTCTCACCATAGTTGTCGCTATACTCCAGAATATCTCTTGGTAGTTTTTTCTCCAAAAGTGATTCCGGAATCCTCTAGGAGAAGAAAGGTATATTTCTGTGAGTGGAATGCATACGTCACAAAGCAGATTTTCAGAAAGCTCTCTCCAGTTTCTATCTGAAGACGGTTCCTTTCTCACTGTAAGCCTCAATGTGCTCCAGAATATGCCTTCGCAGACTAATCAAAAACAGTGTTATGATACAGCTCAATGAAAAGAGAAGCTTAAATGTGTGTGCGCAATTCACGTGACACACAGCAGTTTCACAGAAAGCTTCCTTCTGGTTTCTCTCTGAGGTTATTTTTTTTTTTCAGGATATTCTAAAGAGCGTTTCCAAATGGCCTTTCTCAGATTCCACAGAATCAGTGATTTCAAATTGCTCAATCTAACGAAAGATTTAACTCAATGAGAAGAATGTAAACATCACCAAAGAGTTGCGCAGAAAGCTTCTCTCCAATTTTTGATGGAAGACATTTCCTTGCCTCACACAGGCCTCCGATTGCCACTTATGATCCCTTCGTGGAACCCTCAAAGACCGACTTTCAAACTGGGAAGCGTAGAGTAAGCTTTAACCCTGTGAAAACAATGGACATTTCAGAGTGCAGTTTCTTCGAGTGCTTCTTTCTGTTTTTTATTGGGCGACATTTAACTTTTTGCCATAGTCTTCAATGTGCTCTGAATATCACTCTTTTGGTTTTACAGGAACTGTGTTCAAACTGTGCCCAATGAGAAGAAAGTTTAATTCCCATAGTGGAATGCACACATCACCAAGCAGTTTCTCGGAAAGCTTCTCTTCAGTTTTTATCTCACTATATTTCCTCTTTCACCATAGACCCGAATGTGATCCCAAATATGCCTATGTGGTTCCATCCAGGAGGGAGTTTGCAAGCTTTGTAATATAAAGAAAGCTTCATCTATGTGAGATGAATAAACATAGCAAAAAGCAGATTCACAGAAAGTTTCTTACCAGTTTTTATCTGAAGATATTTCCTTTTTCACCTTAGTCTTGAATGTGCTCCCGAAGGTCCCTTCGTGGATTTGTCTATGACTGTTTCCAGGCTGCATAATGTAAAGAAAGCTTTATCTATGTGAGATGATTACACATAACACTGAGTAATGTTTGGACGAACGGAGTCAAGATGGCACATTTCCGGGTTCTTCATCACCAACTCTTCCCGTGTGCGTGAAAATGCAGCTGGTGCCCGGGAAGGTGCAGACCAACCACACATGTGCCATGTGATGTCAATCCAAAGAGACAAAGATTTTACTGGTGGCAGGTTTGGAGCCCTCCCCCACCCCCCACACACAAACCCGTACCCCGCCTATTGCCCTTCAACTCCTAGAAAAGCCGCTCCTGGCAGGCCTTCCGCATGGGATTCCTCAGCCCCTACTCTTGTCGGGACTGGGCGACTCTTGGCTGCCTTTGCTGGAGGCCGACAGACTTCACCTTACACACCTTTTTTCCTGTATCTAGATGACCAAAGAATAAATTTGCAGTTTTGCTTTTAGCCCTGCCTACTTGCTGGTTCTTTTGGGCTCGCTCTGATGGTTCTTAGAAAAACAAATCCGTTGGTGCCGAAACCCGGGAGGAGACCCCTCCTCTGGCCTGTAAGGGTTGAGGAACCTCCTCCTGTTCCCACGCCGCAGATGCACCAGGACCTGAGACCCACTTCCCTTGCTCTCATGGTCTCTCTGGGGTAAGTGCCCTTGTCTCCTCTTTACCTCCCTCTGCTAAAAGTCCTGTGCAGGTCCGAGGCTTACTTTTGAGCCGCCAAGTGGCTCGGGAGACCCATTCAGGACGGAGACGTCCATCGCCTGAAGGTAATCTCCACCTTTGCTCCAAGAGCTTCCAGTCTGTCTCTGGTGATTTCAAAGGACGCTTTGAAGCCAGGAAGAGATCTCCATTGTGTAAGAAAAGAGCAAACAATAGGGAAACCTCCAGTCCAAATTTCCAAAGAGCACCCCCTTAGGGTGCCTCCTAGCCAATTTAAAAACCTTACAGAAGTTAATTTTCCTTTCTACTGTGGCCTGGCCCCAATACAAACTAGATAGTCAGTGTCAGTGGCTACCAGAGAGTACTTTAGACCGTAGTGTTCTGTTTGACCTCAGCTATTTGTGCCAGCAGCTAAGCTAGTGGTCCGTAATTAATTACATACAAAGCTTTTGGGCCTTACGCTCTCATCCCGACTTGTGTAGCCAGTGTTCTTGGGTTATACTGGCCAAGGACGCCGGTCTACAGGAACCCGAAAAAGATGAGTCTTTATTCCTTTCTGTTCAGCTGGAAAGGAACCTAGGGTTTCCTTCTGTCTCCATACCCTCACCCTCACCCTACACTCCTCCTTCATTTTTCAATCAGCTCCTGACATTCGTAAAAAACTTCAAAAGGTAGAGGATGGTCCTCAGGCACCAATACAAGACCTGGTTAAATTAGCCTTTAAGGTGTATAACTCCAGAGAAGAGACGGCTGAAGCACAGCGACAGACTCACATCAAACAGAAGTTACAGCTGCTAGCAGCAGCTTTACAGCCCATCCGTAACCCCAGATCAGAGAGTACACACCCTGCAGACTCCAAGGTTACAAAAGGAGCCTGCTATAGGTGCGGCAAGGCAGGACACTATGCCAACAGGTGTCCATGGGGTCCTCGAACCCCAACGCAGCCTTGCTATAAGTGCAAGGCGTCAGGACATTGGGCCAGTGAATGTCCTAACCTTTGTTCACCAGCAACCTCCTGCACTATTTGCCAACAGGAAGGACACTGGAAGTCTCATTGCCCCATCCTGGGAACAGGTGCCGCATCTCGACGTGACTCCCTTTCCCAGGATACTGGGTGCTCCTTAGAGCTCCTACATCTGGACCATGAGAACTGAAGCTGCTGAGACTCGGGGACCCCCATCCCCCTTGCCGAGCCGTGGGTAACTCTCCTGGTAGCGGGTAAGACAATTAATTTTTTAATCGACAGCAGGGTATCTATTCTATTTTGTCGTCCTTCTCTGGACCTAGCTTTCCATCCAATCCACACTTTAATTGCTGCCTGATCAACAACTACTTTGCGCACTCGTTCTTCATTCCCATCTAGAAAGTGCCCCCACCGAAAGCAATCAGCGGAAATCAGTTCAACTTTCCCCCACTCGCCTCACACTTACTAAATTTTCTTAACTATTTCATACTCCCCAGCCTTGCCAGGACCATCCTTTTGGGTTTTGTCTGCATTCCAACAAATGATTCCATTCCTCATTCCTATACTATTACTGTGTTTTATTTTATGTTTTGCCCCCATTTTGATCAAATTTCTCCATGCCAAGATACAAGAAATCACTCGCGTCACCTTCAACCAAATGCTTCTTCATCCGTATGTCCAAACACCAACCACAGGCCTCGACCTTAACGACCCCTCTTAACAGCAGGTAGTAGCCAGACAGATCACGTCACCCCTTTATCACTACTACCAATAAAAGGTTGGACTGTTTGGGCGAATGGAGGCAAGATGGCGCATTTCTGGGTTCTTCATCACCAACATCACCATTTCCGTGTGCGTGAAAATTCAGCTGGCGCCCGGGAAGGTGCAGACCAACCAGGCATGCGCCAGCTGATGTCAATCCGAAGAGACCAAGATTTACCTGGTGGCACCATCGGAGGCTCCCCCCCCCCCAACCAGCCCATGTCCCGCCTATTGCCCTTCCACTCCAAGAAAAGCTGCTCCCAGCAGGCGCACTGCGTTGGCTTCCTCAGCCCCTACTCTTGTTGGAACTGCATTAGGATCTCGGCCTGGGCAACTCTCTTGGCCTCCTTTGCCTGAGGCTGACAGACTTCACCTTACACACCATTTTTCCTGGAGCTAGATGACCAAAGAATAAATTTACAGTTTTGCTTTTAGCCTTGCCTACTTGCTGGTTCCTTTGTGCTCACTCTGGTGGTTCTTAGAAAAACAAATCAAGTAGTTTCCTAGGCAGCTTCTTTCCAGTTTTTGTCTGAGGCTATTTCCCTTTACACCGTCGGCATCAACATGCTCCCGAATATCACCTGGTACCTATTTCTCGAAAAGGTTTTCCCTGACACTGTATGAGAAGAGAGGTATAACACTGTGACTGAAATGCACACATCACAAAGCAGTTCCTCAGAAAGCTTCTCTCCAGTTTCGGTCTGAACATACTTCTTTCACCATCACCCTCAATGTGTTCCCGAATATCCCATCACATGCTAAACATACACAGGGCTAGATAACTGTTAAATGAAAAGAGAGGTTATTTGAGTGAGAGGAATTAAGATGACACAGAGCAGTTTCACAGAAAGCTTCCTTCTGGATATTGCATGAGGATATTTCTCCACATTCTAAGGATGGATCCCAAATGTCCTTCCTCAGATTCCATAAAAACAGGGATTTCAGGCTGCTCAATCCAAAGAATGGTTTAATTCTAGAGACGAATACACACATCGCAAAGCAGTTGCTCAGATCCTTTCTCTGCAGGTTTCATCGAAAGACGTTTCCTCGCTCACCACAAGCCTCCGTGCGTCACTAAATATCCCTTCACAGATTCTTCAAAGACAGAGTTTCGAAACTGGACAACATAGAGTAATCATTAACCCTGTGTAGTGAATTCACATATCAGAGAACAGATTCCTGGAATGCTTCTTCCTCGATTTTATTTCAGTATATTTCACCATTCGCCATAGTCCTCAATGCATTCCGAATTATAACTTTTCACATTTTCGGTTTCAGGGGAACAGAGTTCAAACATTGCCTTGTGAGAAAGGAGGTATAACTCCATGAGTGGAATGCATACATCACAAACTAGTTTCTCAGAAAGCTTCTGTCCAGTTTTTATCTGAAGATATCTCCTCTTTCACCGTAGGCCTGAATGTGCTCCCGAATGTCCCTTCACGGATCTGTGCATGACGGAGTTTCCAAACTGCGTAATATAATTAAAGTTTTTACTATGCCAGATGAATAAATATATCTAACACAAAGTAGTTTCACAGAAATCTTCTTTCCAGTTTTTGTCTGAGGATATTTCCTTTTTCACCATAGTCATCGCTATACTCCTGAATATCTCTTGGTAGCATTTTCTACAAAAGGAATTCCAGAATTCTTTAGAAGAAGAAAGGTATATATATATTTTTTATTACTATACTTTACATACTAGGGTACATGAGTACAATGTGCAGGATTGTTACATTTGAATACCTGTGCCACGTTGTTGTGCTGCACACATCATCTCGTCAGCACCCATCAATTCGTCATTTATATCAGGTATAACTCCCAATGCAATCCCTCCGCCCACCACCCTCCCCATGATAGGCCCAATGTGTGATGTTCTCCTTCCCGAATCCAAGTGATCACATTGTTCAGTTCCCACCTATGAGTGAGAACATGCGGTGTTTGGTTTCCTGTTCTTGTGATAGTTTGCTAAGAATGATGGTACCCAGCTGCTGCCATGTCCCTACAAAGGATGCAAATTCATTCTTTATATGTCTGCATAGTATTCCATGGTGTATATGTGCCACATTTTCCTAATCCAGTCTGTCACTGGTGGACATTTGGGTTGATTCCAAGTCTTTGCTATTGTGAATAGTGCCACAATAAACATACGTGTGCATGTGTCTTTATAGCAGCATGATTTAGAACAAAACCGGAGGCATCATGCTACCTGACTTCAAACTATCCTATAAGGCTACAGTAACCAAAACAGCATGGTACTGGTATCAAATGAGAGATATACCAATGGAACAGAACACAGTCCTCAGAAATAATACCACACATATACAGCCCTCTGATCTTTGACAAACCTGAGAGAAACAAGAAATGGGGAAAGGATTCCCTATTTAATAAATGGTGCTGGGAAAATTGGCTAGCCGTAAGTAGAAAGCTGAAAATGCATCCTTTCCCCACTCCTTATACGAAAATTAATTCAAGATGGATTAGACACTTAAATGTTAGACCTAATACCATAAAAACCCTAGAAGAAAACATAGGTAGTACCATTCAGGACATAGGCATGGGCAAGGACTTCATGTCTAAAACAGCAGAAGAAATATATATTTCTGTGAGTGGAATGCACATGTCAGAAACTAGCTGTTCAGAAATATTCTCTCCAGTTTCTATATGAATCGTTTCCTTTCTCACTGTAAGACTCAAAGCCCTCCAAAGTATCCCTTTGCAGACTAAGCAAAAACAGTGTTATGATACAGCTCAATAAAAAGAGAAGCTTAACTGTGTGAGTGGAATTCACGTGACACAGAGCAAGATCACAGAAAGCTTTCTTCTGGTTCTCTGTGAGGTTATTTCTTTTTCAGGATATTCTAAAGAGCGTTTCCAAATGTCCTTTGGCAGATTCCACAGTAACAGGGATTTCAAACTGCTCAATCCAAAGAGTCATTTAACGCTATGATATGAATGCACATATCACAAAAGAGTTGCGCAGAAAGCTTCTCAAACTGGGAAATGTAGAGTACACTTTAACACTGTGAAAAGTATGGATCTGTCAGAGACCAGTTTTTTCGAGTGCTTCTCTCTGTTTTTTATTGTACGACATTTCACTTTTTGCCATAGTCTTCAATGTGCTCCGAATATCACTCTTTTGCTTTTACAGGAACCTGCGTAATGTAAAGAAAGCTTCATCTATGTGCGATGAATAAGCATAGCACAAAGCAGATTCACAGAAAGCTTCTTTCCAGTTTTTATTTGAAGATATTTCCTTTTTCACCATAGTCCAGAATGTGCTCCAAAGGTCACTTCGTGGAGCTGTCCATGACAGTTTCTAAGTTGTGTAATGTAAAGAAAGCTTCATCTATGTGAGAATGTTACACATATCATGGAGTAGTTTCCTAGAAAGCTTCTTTCCAGTTTTTGTCTGAGGCTATTTCCTTTTTCACCATCGGCATCAACATGCTCCCGAATATCACTTGGTACCTGTTTCTCCAAAAGCATTTCCTGTCGCTGTATGAGAAGAGAGGTATAACACTGTGACTGGAATGCACATGTCACAAAATAGTTCCTTGGTAAGCTTCTCTCCAGTTTCGGTCTGAACATATTTCCTCTTGCACCGTTAGCCTCAAAATGCTGCCGAAAAAAACTGGAAAGAAGATTTCCGTGAATCTGCTTTTTGCTATGTTTATTCATCTCACATACATGTAGCTTTCTTTCTTTACGCAGCTTGGAAACTAAGCTTTCTTTCTTTACGCAGCTTGGAAACTCCCTCATGGTTGAATCCACGAAGGGATATTTGGGATGCCATTCAGGCCTATGGTGAAAGGGGAAATATAGTCACATAAAAACTGGAGAGAAGGTTTCTGACAAAGTGCTTGGTGATGTGCTCATTCCACTCAGAGAGTTAAAACTTTCTTCTCATAAGGCACAGTTTGAACACTCTTCCTGGAAAACCAAAAGAGTGATATTCGGAGCACATTGAAGACTAAGGCAAAAAGTGAAATGTCATCCAATAAAAAAAAGAAAGAAGCAATTGAAGAAAGTGCTCTCTGACATATCCATTCTTTCCAAAG
Organism: Piliocolobus tephrosceles; assembly: GCF_002776525.5. Lineage (NCBI taxonomy): Eukaryota > Metazoa > Chordata > Mammalia > Primates > Cercopithecidae > Piliocolobus > Piliocolobus tephrosceles. Next base: position 45,585,273 of record NC_045438.1, read on the forward strand.
TGTTATATCTCACTCTGCATTTCACATTTTGAAAGTTGGTCTTTGAGGATTCTGTGACGGGATAGTGAGTGGGGCCATAGGCTGGTGTGAGGCAAGGAAAAGTCTTCCATCGAAAATCAGAGAGACGCTTTCTGTGCAACTCTTTTGTGATGTTTGTATTCATCTCATAGCGCTAAATCATTCTTTGGATTGAGCAGTTTGAAATCAGTGTCTCTGTGGAATCTGAGAAAGGACATTTGGATACACTCTTTAGAATATCCTGAAAAAGAAATAACCACAGTGAGAAACCAGAAGGAAGCTTTCTGTGAAAATGCTCTGTGTCACATGAATTTCACTCACACATTTAAGCTTCTCTTTTCATTGAGCTGTATCATATCACTGTTTTTGCTTAGTCTGTGAAGGTATAGTCTAGAGGTCTTTGAGGCTTATGGTTAGAAAAGAAACCTCTTCAGATAGAAACTGGAGAGAAGCTTTCTGAAGAGCTGCTTTGTGACGTGTGCATTCCACAAACAGAAATATAGCTTTCCTCTCCTAGAGGATTCCGGAATCCCTTTTGGAAGAAAAGCTACCAAGAGATATTTGGGACTATAGCGATGACTATGGTGAAAAAGGAATTATCCTCAGACAAACCTGGAAAGAAGATTTCTGTGAAACTATTTTGCGTTAGATATATTTATTCGTCTCACACAGTTACAACTTTAATTATATTATGCAGTTTGGAAACTTCGTCATGCACATATCCACGAATGGACATTCAGGAGCACATTCAGGAACACAGTGAAGGAGGAGTGTTCTTCAGAGAATAACTGGATAGAAGCTTTCTGAGAAACTACATTTTAATGTATGCATTCCACTCAGGGCGTTATACCTCTTTTCTCACAAGGTACTATTTGAACACTGTTCCGGTGGAATCGAAAAAGTGATATTTCTGAACGGATTGAAGACTATGGCAAATAGTGATATATACTGAAATAAAACCGAGGAAGAAGCTTTCCAAGAATCTGCTCTCTGATATGTGCATTCAGTTCACAGAGTTAATGCTTACTCAATGTTGCCCAGTTTCTAAACTCTGTCTTTGAAGAATCTGTGAAGGGATATTTAGTGACGCTCGGAGGCTTATGGTGAGCGTGGAAACTTTTTTGATGAAACGTGCACAGAAGCGTTCTGAGCAAATGCTTTGCGATGTGTGTATTCATCTCATACAGGTAAATCATTCTTTGTATCGAGCAGCTTGAAATCACTCTTTCTGTGGAATCTGAGAAAGGACATTTGGAAACGCTCTTTAGAATATCCTGAAAAAGAAATAACCTCAGAGAGAAACCAGAAGGAAGCTTTCTGGAAACTGCTCTGTGTCACTTGAATTCCGCTCACACATTTAAGCTTCTCTTTTCATTGAGCTGTATCATAACACTGTTTTTGCTTAGTCTGCAAAGGGATACTCTGGAGGTATTTGAGACTTACGGTTAGAAAAGAAACCTCTTCAGATAGAAACTGGAGAGAAGTTTTCTGATGAGCTACTTTGTGACGTGTGCATTCCACACACAGAAATATAGCTTTCTTCTCCTAGAGGATTCTGGAATCCCATTTGGAGAAAAAGCTACCAAGAGATATTCGGGACTATAGCTACGACTATGGTGAAAAAGGAAATATACTCAGACCAACCTGGAAAGAAGATTTCCATGAAACTGCTTTGTGTTAGATATATTTATTCACCTCGCATAGTTAAAGCTTTAATTATATTACACAGTTTGGAAACTTTGTCATGCACAGATCCACGAACAGACATTCGGGAGCACATTCAGGAACACAGTGAAGGAGGAGATATCTTCAGAGAAAAACTGGATAGAAGCTTTCTGAGAAACTACTTTGCAATGTATGCATTCCACTCAGGGAGCTATACCTCTTTTCTCACGTGGCAGTGTTTGAACACTGTTCCTGTGAAATCGAAAAAGTGATATTTCGGAACGCAATGAATACTATGGGAAATAGTGATATACACTGAAATAAAATCGAGGAAGAAGCGTTCTAAGAATCTGCTCTCTGATATGTGCATTCACTTCACAGAGTTAATGCTTACTCAATGTTGCCCAGCTTTGAAACTCTGTCTTTGAAGAATCTGTGAAGGGATATTTAGTGACACCTGGAGGCTTACAGTGAGTGTGGAAACCTTTTCTGATGAAACCTGCACAGAAGTGTTCTGAGCAAGTGATTTGCAATGTGTGTATTCATCTCATACAGGTAAATCTTTCTTTGGATCAAGCAGCTTGAAATCACTGTTTTTGTGGAATCTGAGGAAGGACATTTGGGAACGATCCATAGAATATGGAAAAAGAAATACCCTCAGGTAAAATCCAGAACGAAGTTTTCAAAAACTGCTCTGTATCGTATTAATTCCTCTCACTCAGATAAGCCTCTCTTTTCATTGAGCAGTTTTCAAGCCCTGTGTAGGTTTAGCATGTGATGTGATATTCGGGAGCACTTTGAGGCTAATGATGAAAAAGGAAATATGTTAAGATGTAAACTGGAGAGAAGCTCTCTGAGGAACTGCTTTGAGACCTGTGCATTCCAGTCACAGTGTTATACCTCTCTTCTCATACAGCGTTGGGGAAAGCCTTTTGGAGAAACAGGTACCGAAACATATTTGGGAACATGTTGATGCTGACGCTGAAAAGGGAAATAACCTCAGACAAAAACTGGAAAGAAGCTTTCTAGAAAACTACTCTGTAATATGTGTAATCATCTCACATAGATAAAGCTTTCTTTACATACGTGCTTGGAAACTGTCATGGACAGATCCATGAAAGGACCTCCGGGAGAACATTCTGGACTATGGTGGAAAATAAAATATCCTCAGATAAAAACTGGAAAGAAGCTTTCTGTGAATCTACTTTTTGCTATGTTTATTCATCTCACATAGGTGAAGCTTTCTTTACATTATGCGGCTTGGAAACTCCCTCGTGGATGGATCCACGAATGGATACTTGGGATCACATTCGGGCCTATGGTGAAATAGGAAATTCAGTCAGATAAAAACTGGATAGATGGTTTCTGAGATACTGCTTGCTGATGTGCACATTCCACCCAGGGATTTATAACTTTCTTCTCATAAGGCACAGTTTGAACACTGTTCCTGTAAAGCCAATGGAGAGATATTCAGAGCACATTGAAGAGTATGGCAAAATTGAAATGTCGTACATTAAAGAACAGAAAGAAGCACTCTAAGAAACTGCTCTGTGACATGTCCATTCTTTTCACAGGGTTAAGGCTTACTCTGCATTTCCGAGTTTGAAATTCGGTCTTTGACGGTTCTGCAAAGGGATAGTAAGTGGCGACCAGAGGCCTGTGTGAGGCAAGGAAATGTCTTCCATCGAAAATTAGAAAGAAGCTTTCTGCACAACCATTTTGTGATGTTTGTATTCATGTCATAGAGTTTAATCATTCCTTGGATTGAGCTGTTTGAAATCACTGTTTCTGTGGAATCTGAGGAAAGATATTTGGAAATGCTCTTTACAATATCCTGAAAAAGAAATAACCTCAGATAGAAACCGGAAGAAATGTTTCTGTGAAACTGCTCTGTGTCACGTGAATTCCATTCACACAGTTAAGCTTCCCTTTTCATTGAGCTGTACCATAACACTGTTGTTGTTTAGTCTGTGACGGCATATTCCGGAGGGCTTTGAGTCTTTTTTTTTTTTTTTTTTTATACTTTAAGTTCTAGGGTACATGTGCATAACGTGCAGGATTGTTACATAAGGTGAGAAAGGAAACGTCTTCAGATAGAAACTGAAGAGAAACTTTCTGAGGAGCTGCTTTGTGACGTGTACATTCCACTCACAGAAATACACCTTTCTTTTCCTAGAGGATTCTGGAATCCCGTTTGGAGAAAAAGCTACCAAGAGATATTCGGGAGTATAACAATCACTATGGTGAGAAAGGAAAATCCTCAGACAAAAACTGGAAAGAAGATTTCTGTGAAACTCTCAGTATTAGATATACTTATTCATCTCGCATCATTAAAACTTTAGTTATATTATGCAGTTTGGAAACTTCGTCATGCACAGATCTGCATAGGGTCTTTCAGGAGCACATTCAGGCTTACAGTGAAAGAGCGAATATCTTCAGGTAAAAACTGGATAGAAGCTTTCTGTTAAACTACTTTGTGTGTGAGGCAAGGAAATGTCTTCCATCGAAAATGTATGCATTCCACTACGGGAGTTTTACCCCTTTTCTCACAAGAATGTTTTTGAACACTGTTCCTGTGAAACCGAAAAAGTGATATTTCCAAAGGCATTGAGGACTATGATGAATAGTGAAATATACTAAAATAAAATAGAGGAAGAAGCTTTCCAAGAATCTCCTCTCGGATACGTGCATTCACTTCACAGAGTTAATGCTTACTCTATGTTGCCCAGTTTCGAAACTCTGTCTTTGAATAATCTCTGAAGGGATATTTAGTGATGCCTGGAGGCTTGTGGTGAGTGAAAAATGCCTTCCGATGAAACCTGCAGAGAAAAGTCCTAAGCAACTGTTTTGCGATGTTTGTAGTCATCTCTTAGTGGTAAATCATTGTTTGTATTGAGTAGCTTGAAATCACTGTTTTTGTGGAATCTGAGAAAGGACATTTGGGAATGATCCTTAGAGTATGGAGAAAGAAATATCCTCAGGTAAAATCGACAAGGAAGCTTTCTGTGAAACTGCTCTGTGTCGTCTTAATTTCTCTCATTCAGTTAAGCCCCTCTTTTCATTGAGCAGTTTTCTACCCCTGTGCATGCTTATTGTGTGATGGGATATTCGGGAGCACTTTGAGGCTAACAGTAAAAAAGGAAATATGTTCAGACCGAAACTGAGCATAAGCTTTCCGAGGAACTCCTTTGTGATGTGTGCATTACAGTCACAGTTTTATACCTCTCTTCTCATACAGCGTCAGGGAAATCGTTTTGGAGAAACAGGTACTAGGTGATACTCGGGAGCATGTTGATGCCAATGGTGAAAAGGGAAATAGCCTCAGACAAAACCTGGAAAGAAGCTTTCTAGGAAACTACTAAGTGATATGTGTAATCACCTCATACAGATAAACCTTTCTTTATATTATGCAGCTTGGAAACTGTCAGGGACAGATCCATGAAGGGACCTTCGGGAGCACATTCAGGACTAGGGTGAAAAAGGAAATATCTTCAGATAAAAACTGGCAAGAAGCTTTCTGTGAATCTGCTTTTTGCCATATTTACTCATCTGACATAGATGAAGCTTTCTTTACATTACGCAGCTTGGAAACTCTCTCGTAGATGCATCAGTGAAGGGATAATTGGGATCACATTCGGGCCTATGGAGAAATAGCAAATAGAGTCAGATAAAAACTGGAGAGAAGCTTTCTGAGAAACTGCTTGGTGATGTTTGCATTCCACTCAGGGAGTTATAACTGTCTTCTCATAAGGCACAGTTTGAACACTGTTCCTGTAAAACGAAAAGAGTGATATTCGGAGCACGTGGAAGACGATGGCAAAAAGTGAAATATCATCGAATAAAACACAGAAAGAAGCACTCGAAGAAACTGCTTTCTGACAAGTCCATTATTTTCACAGGTTTAAAGATTACTCTATAATTCCCAGTTTGATAGTTGGGCTTTGAGGGTTCTGAGAAGGGATAGTAAGTGGCAACCGGAGGGCTCTGTGAGGCAAGGAAATGTCTTCCATCAAAAATTGGGGAGAAGATTTCTACGAAACTCTTTTGTGATATTTGTATTCCTCTCATAGAGGTAAATCATTCTTTGGATTGAGAAGTTTGAAATCACTGTTTCTGTGGAATCTGAGAGAGAGCATTTGGAAATGCTCTTTAGAATATTCTGAAAAAGAAATAACCTCAGAGATATCCAGAAGGAAGCTTTCTGTGAACCTGCTATGTGTCACGTGAATTCCGCTCATACAGTTAAGCTTCCCTTTTCAATGAGCTGTATCATAACACTGTTTTTGCATAGTCTGCGAAGGGATACTTTCAAGGGCTTTGAGGCTCATGGTGAGAAAGGAAACGTCTTCATATAGAAACTGCAGAGAAGCTTTCTGAGGAGCTGCTTTGTGATGTTTGCATTCCACTCACAGAAATATACCTTTCTTCTGGTGTTTTAGAAATGAAGTCCTTGCCCATGCCTATGTCCTGAATGGTACTATCTAGGTTTTCTTCTAGGGTTTTTATGGTATTAGGTTTAACATTTAAGTGGCTAATCAAACTTGAATTAATTTTCGTATAAGGAGTAAGGAAAGGAACCATTTTCAGCTTTCTACTTATGGCTAGCCAATTTTCCCAGCGCCATTTATTAAATAGGGAATTCTTTACCCAATTCTTGTTTCTCTGAGCTTTGTCAAAGATCAGATGGCTGTAGATGTGTGGTATTATTTTTGAGGACTCCGTTCTGTTCCATTGGTCTATAACTCTGTTTTGGTACCAGTACCATGCTGTTTTGGTTTCTGTAGCCTTGTAGTATAGTTTGCAGTCAGGTAGCTTGATGCCTCCGGCTTTGTTCTAAATCATGCTGCTATAAAGATGCATGCACATGTATGTTTATTGCAGCACTATTCACAATAGCAAAGACTTGGAATCAACCCAAATGTCCATCAGGGACAGACTGGATTAGGAAAATGTGGCACATATACACCATGGAATACTAGGCAGCCATAAAAAGGATGAGTTTGCATCCTTTGTAGGGACATGGATGCAGCTGGAAACCATCATTCTTAGCAAACTATCACAGGAACAGAAAACCAAAAACCGCCTGTTCACACTCATAGGTGGGAAGTGAACAATGAGATCACTTGGACTCGGGAAGGGGAACAGCACACATCGGGGTCTATCATGGAGAGGGGGTTGGGGGAGGGATTGCATTGGGAGTTATACCTCATATAAATGAAAAATTGATGGGTGCTGACAAGTTGATGGGTGCAGCACAACAATGTGGCACAGGTATATATATGAAAAAAACCTGCACATTGTGCACATGTACTCTAGAACTTAATGTATAATAATACAAAAAAGAAAAAAAAGACATATACCTTTCTTCTTCTAAAGGAATCTGGAATCCGTTTTGGAGAAAAATCTACCAAGAGATATTCGGGAGTATAGCGATGACTATGGTGAAAAAGGAAATATCCTCAGACAAAAACTGAAAAGAAGATTTCAGTGAAACTGCTTTGTGTTAGATATGTTTATTCATCTTGCATAGTAAAAACTTTAATTATATTACGCAATTTGGAAACTCTGTCATGCACAGATCTGCAAAGGTACATTCAGGAGCATAATCAGGGTTACGGTGAAAGAGGAGATATCTCCAGATAAAAACTGGATAGAAGTATTCTGAGAAACTACTTTGTGATGTATGCATTCCACTGAGAGTGTTAGACCTCTTTTCTCACAAGGCAGTGTTTGAACACTGATCCTGTGAAACCAAAAATGTGATATTTCGGAATGCATTGAGGACAATGGCGAATAGTGAAATATACTGAAATAAAATCGTGGAAGAAGCTTTCCAAGAATCTGCTCTCTGATATGTGAATTCACTTCACAGAGTTAATGTTTACTCTATGTTGCCCAGTTTCGAAACTCTGTCTTTGGAGAATCTGAGAAGGTATATATAGTGACGCCCAGAGGCTTGTGGTGAGCGAGGAAACCTCTTCCGATGAAACCTGCAGAGAAACGTTCTGAGCAAATGCTTTGCGATGTGTGTATTCGTCTCATAGAGATAAGCCATTCTTTCAATTGAGGGGCTGGAAATCACTGTTTTTGTGCATTCGGAGGAAGAACATTTGGGAACGATTCTTTGAATATGGAGAAAGAAATATCCTCAAGAAAAATCCAGAAGGAAGCTTTCTGTAAAGCTACTCTGTGTCGCTTTAATTCCTCTCACTCAGATAAGCCTCTCTTTTCATTGAGGAGTTTTCTAGCCCTGTGTATGTTTAGCATGTGATGAAATGTAAGGGAGCACTTTGAGGCTAACGGTGAAAAAGTAAATATGTTCAGACCGAAACTGGAATGAAGCTTTCTGAGGAACAGCTTTGTGATGTGTGCATTCCATTCACAGTGTTTTAACTCTCTTATCATACAGGGTGGGGGAAACCCTTTGGGAGAAACAGCTACCAAGTGATATTCAGGAGCATGTTGATGCCCATGGTGAAAAGGGAAATAGCCTCAGACAAAAGATGGAAAGAAGCTTTCTAGGAAACTACTCGGTGATAGGTGTAATCATCTCACATAGATAAAGCTTACTTTACATTAAGCAGCTTGGAAACTGTCATGGACGGATCCACGAAGGGACGTTCGGGAGCACATTCTGGACTATGATGAAAAAGGAACTATCTTCAGATAAAACCTGGAAAGAACCATTCTGTGAATCTGCTTCTTGCTATGTTTATACATCTTACATAGATGAAGCTTCCTTTACATTACACAGCTTGGAAAATGCCTTGTGGATGGATCCGTGAAGGGATATATGGGATCACCTTTGGGCCTATGGTGAAATAGGAAATATAGTCAGATGAAAACTGGAGAGAAGCTTTCTGAGAAACTGCTTGGTGATGTGTGCATTCTACTCAGGGAGTTATAACCTTCTTCTCATAAGGCACAGTTTGAACACTGTTCCTGTAAAGCCAAAAGAGTGATATTGGGAGCACATTGAAGACTAGGGCCAAAAGTGAATTGTCGTCCAATGAAAAACAGAAAGAAGCAATCAAAGAAACTGCTCTCTGACATGTCCATTCTTTTAACAGGGTTAAAGCTTACTCCACATTTCCCAGTTTGAAAGTCGGTCTTTGAGGGTTCTGTGAAGGGATAGTAAGTGGCGACCGGAGGCCTGTGTGAGGCAAGGAAATGTCTTCCATCGAAAATAGGTGAGAAGCTTTCTGCGAAACTCTTTTTTGATGTTTGTATTCATCTCATAGAGTTAAATCATTCTTTGGATTGAGCAGTTTTGAATCACTGTTTCTGTGGAATCAGAGAAAGTACATTAGGAAACGCTCTTTAGAATATCCTGAAAAAGAAATGATCTCAGAGAGAAATCAGAAGGAAGATTTCTGTGAAATTTCTGTGTTTCACGTGATTTTCGCTCACACAGTTAAGCTTCTCTTTTCATTGAGCTGTATCATAACACTATTTTTGCTTAGTCTTCCTAGGGATACTCTGGAGGGATTTGAGGCTTATGGTGAAAAAGGAAACGTCTTCAGATAGAAACTGGAGAGAAACGTTCTGAGGAGCTGCTTTGTGACGTGTGCATTCCACTCACAGAAATCTACCTTTGTTCCCCCGGAGGATTCCAGAATCCCTTTTGCAGAAAAAGCTACCAAGAGGTATTCGGGAGTATAGCGATGACTATGGTGAAAAAGGAAATATTCTCAGACAAAAACTGGAAAGAAGATTTCTGTGAAATTGCTTGGTGTGAAACATATTTATTCATCTTGCATAGTTAAACCTTTCATTACATTAGGCAATTTGTAAACTCCGTCATGCATTCGGGACCACATTCAGGCCTATGGTGAAAGAGGAGATATCTTCAGATAAAATCGGGATAGATGTTTTCTGAGAAACTACTTTGTGATGTATGCAATCCACTCAGGGAGTTATACCTCTGTTCTCACAAGGCAGTGTTTGAACACTGTTCCTGTGAAACTGAAAAAGTGATATTTCTGAACGCCTTGAAAACTATGGCAAGTAGTGAAATATACTGAGATAAAATCGAGGAAGAAATGTTCCAAGAATCTCTTCTCTGATACCTGCATTCAATTCACAGAGTTAATGCTTACTCTATGTTGCCCAGTTTCGAAACTCTGTCTTTGAAGAATCTGGGAAGGGATATTTATAGACGCCCAGAGGCTTGTGGTGAGCAAGAAAACGTCTTCCGATGAAACCTGCAGAGAAACGTTGCGAGCAATGGCTTTGTGATGTGTGTATTCGTTGCCTAAAGTTAAACCATTCTTTGTATTGAACAGCTTGAATTCACTGTTTTTATGGAATCTGAGGAAGGACATTGGGGAACAATGCTTAGAATATGGAGAAAGAAGTATCCTCACGTAATATCCAGAAGGAAGCTTTCTGTGAAACTGCTGTGTTTTGTCTTAATTCCTCTCACTCAGTTAAGCCTCTCTTTTTATCGCACAGTTTTCTACCCCTGCTTATGTTTAGCGTGTGATGGGATATTTGGGAGGACTTTGAGGCTAACGGTGAAAAAGGAAATACGTTCAGACACAAACTGGAGAGAAACTTTCCAAGGAACTGCTTTGTGACGTGTGCATTCCATTCACCGTGTTATACGTTTCGTCTCATACAGCATCGGGGAAACCCTTTTGGAGAAACAGGTACCAAGTGATATTCGGGAGCATGTTGATGCCGATGGTGAATAGGGAAATAGCCTCAGACAAAAACTGGAAAGAAGCTTTCTAGGAAACTATTCTGTGATATCTGCAATCATCTCACATAGATAAAGCTTTCCTTACATTACGCAGCTTTGAAACTGTCATGGACGGATCCATGAAGGGATCTTTGGGAACACATTCTGGACTACGGTGAAAAAGGAAATCTCTTTAGAAAAAAACTGGAAAGAAGCTTTTTTAAATATGCTTTTTGCTATGTTTATTCATCTCACATAGATGAAGCTTTCTTTACATTTCACAGCTTGGAAACTCCCTCGTGGATGCATCCACGATCGGATATATGGGATCACATTTGGGCCTACGGTGAAACAGGAAATATAGTCAGATAAAAACTAGAAAGAAGCTTTCTGAGAAACTGCTTCGTGATGTGTGCATTCCACTCTGGCAGCTATAACTTTCTTTTCATAAGGCACTGTTTGAACTCTGTTCCTGTAAAACGAAAAGAGTGATATTCAGAGCACATTGAAGACTATGGCAAAAAGTCAAATGTTGCCCAACAAAAAACAGAAAGAAGCACTCGAAAAAGCTGCTCTCTGACATGTCCATTCTTTTCACAGGGTTAAAAGCTTCCTCTACATTCCCCAGTTTGAAAGTCGGACTGGATTAAGAAAATGTGGCACATATACACCATGGAATACTATGCAGCCATAAAAAATGATGAATTTGCCTCCTTTGTAGGGACATGGATGCAGCTGGAAACCATCATTCTTAGCAAACTATCACAAGAAGAGAAAACCAAACACCGCATGTTCTCACTCATAGGTGGGAACTGAACAATGAGCTCACTTGGACTCGGGAAGGGGAACATCACACACTGGGGCCTATCATGGGGAGGGGGGAGGTGGGAGGGGGGAGGGATTGCATTGGGGAGTTATACTTGATATAAATGATGAATTGATGGGTGCTGACGAGTTGATGGGTGCAGCACACCAACATGGCACATGTATACATATGTAACAAACCTGCACGTTATGCACATGTACCCTAGAACTTAAAGTATAATAATAAAAAAAAAAAAAGAAAGTCGGTCTTTGAGATTCCTGGGAAGGGATAGTAAGTGGCAACTGGAATCCTGTGTCGAGCAAGGAAATGTGTTCCACCGAAAATCGGAGAGAATCTTTCCATGCAACTCTTTTGTGATATTTGTATTCATCTGATAGCGTTATAAGATTCTTTGGATTGAGCTGTTTGAAATCACTGTTTCCATGGAATCTGAGAAAGAACACCTGGAAACACTCTTTAGAATATCCTGAAAAAGGATTAACCTCAGAGAAAACCAAAAAGAAGCTTTCTGTAAACCTCCTCTGTGTCACGCGAATTCTGCTCACACATTTTACCTTCTCTTTTCATAGAGCAGTATCATAACACTGTTACTGTTTAGTCTGCAAAGTGTTATTCTGCAACCCTTTGAGGCTTTAAATAGAAACTGGAGAGAAGTTTTCTGAGGAGCTGCTTTGTGACGTGAGCATTCCACTCACAGAAATATACTCTTCTTCTCATATAGGATTCCAGAATCCCTTTTGGAGAAAAAGCTACCAAGAGACATTCGGGAGTATATGGAGGGCTAGGTGAAAAAGGAAATATGCTCAGAGAAAAATTGGAAAGAAGATTTCTGTGAAACTGCTTTGTGTTAGATATATTTATTCACCTTGCATAGTTAAAACTTTTCTTATATTATGCATTTTGGAAACTCCGTAAGACACGATTCTGCGAAGGGACATTCGGGAGCACTTTCAGGCCTATGGTGAAAGAGGAGATATTTTCAGATAAAAACTGGATAGAAGCTTTAAGAGAAACTACTTTGTGATGTACGCATTCCACTCAGTGATCGATACCTTTCTCACAAGGCAGTGTTTGAACACTGTACCTGTGAAACCGAAAAAGTGATATTTCGTTTCACATTGACGACTATGGTGAATAGTGAAATATACTGAAATAAAATCGAGGAAGAAGCGTTCCAAGAATCTGCTCTATGATATGTGCATTCACTTCACAGTGTTAATGCTTACTCTATGTTGCCGAGTTTCAAAACTCTCTCTTTGAAGAATCTGTGAAAGGATATTTAGTGATGCCCGGAGGCTTGCGTTGAACAAGGTAACGTCTTCCCATGAAACATGCAGAGAAACATTCTGAGCAACTGGTTTGTGATGTGTGTATTCGTCTCAAAGAGTTAAACCATTCTTTGGATTGAGCAGCTTGAAATCACTCTTTTTGTGGCATCTGAGGAAGGACATTTATGAACATTTGTTAAATACGGAGAAAGAAATATCCTCTGGAAAAATTCAGTAGGAAGCTTTCTGTGAAACTACCCGTGTCATCTTAATTCCTCATGCTCAGTTAAGCCTCACTTTTCATTGAGCAGTTTTCTAAAGCTGTGTATGTTTAGCGTGTGATGGGATATTCGGCAGCCTTTTGAGGCTAACGGTGAAAAAGGAAATATGTTCAGACCGAAACTGGAGAGAAGCTTTCTGAACAACTGCTTTGTGACGTGTGCATTCCAGGCACAGTGTTATACTTATCTTCTCCTACAGCGTCAGGAAACACTTTGGGAGAAACAGGTACCAAGTAATATTCGGGAGCATGTTGATGCCGATGGTGAAAGGGAAATAGCCTCAGACAAAACCTGGAAAGACGCTTTGTAGGAAACTACTCTGTGATATGTGAAATCATCTCACATAGTAAAGCTTTCTTTACATTAGGCACCTTGGAAACTGTCATGAACAGATCCATGAAGGGACCTTTGGGAGCACATTCAGGATTATGGTGAAAAAGGAAATATCTTCAGATAAACCTGGAAAGAAGCTTACTATGAATCTGTTTTTGCTTTGTTTATTCATCTCACAGAGATGAAGCTTTCTTTATATTATGCAGCTTGGAAACTCCCTCATGGATGGATCCGTGAAAGGATATTTGGGATCACATTTGGGCCAATGGTGAAATATGAAATATAGTGAGATAAAAATTGGAGAGAAGCTTTCTGAGAAACTGCTTCATGATGTGAGCATTCTACTGAGGGAGATGAAACTTTCTTCTCATAAGGCACAGTTTGAACACCTTTCCTGTAAAGCCAAAAGAGTGATATTCAGAGCACATTGATGACTATGGCAAAAAGTGAAATGTCCTCCAATAAAAAAGAGAAAGAAGCACTCAAAGAAACTGCTGTCTGACACGTCCATTCTTTTCACAGGGTTAGAGCTTCCTCTACATTTCCCAGTTTGAAAGTCAGTCTTTGAGGGTTCTGCGAAGAGATCCTAAGTGGCAACCAGAGTCCTGTGCAGAGCAAGGAAATTTCTTCCATTGAAAATTGGAGAGAAGCTTTCTGTGCAACTATTTTGTGATGTTTGTATTCATCTCATAGAGATAATCATTCTTTTTAATGAGGAGTTTCAAATCCCTGTTTCTGTGGAATCTGAGAAAGGACATTTTGAAACGCTCTTTAGAATATCCTGAAAAAGAAATAATCTCAGGGAGAAACCAGAAGGAAGCTTTCTGTGAAACTTCTCTGTGTCACGTGAATTCGGCTTACACAGTTAAGCTGCTCTTTTCATTGAGCTGTATTATAACACTGTTTTTGTTTAGTCTGCGAAGGGATATTCAGGAGCGCTTTGATGCTTATGGTGAGAAACGAAACGTCTTTAGATAGAAACTGGAGACAAGCATTCTGAGGAGCTGCTTTGTGAGGTGTGCATTCCACTCTCAGAAATATACCTTTTCTCACCTAGAAAATTCCAGAATCCTTTTGGGGAAAGAACTACCATAAGACATCTGGGAGTATAGGTAGGGCTATGGTGAAAAAGGAAATATCTCAGACAAAAACTGGAAGGAAGATTTCTGTGAAACTGCTTTCTGTTAGGTATATTTATTCGTCTTGCATAGTTCAAACTTTTCTTATATTACGCTGTTTGGAAACTCCGTCATGCACGGATCAGTGAAGGGACATTCAGGAGCACATTGAGGCCTAAGATGAAAGAGGAGATATCTTCAGATAACAACTAGATAGAAGCTTTCTGAGAAACTACATTGTGATGTATGCATTCCACTCAGGAAGTTATACCTCTTTTCTCACAAGGCAGTGTTTGAAACCTGTACCTGTGAAAACGGAAATGTGATATTTCAGAATGCATTGAGGACTATTGCAAATAGTGAAATATACTGAAAGAAAATTGAGGATGAACCGTTCCAGGAATCTGCTCTCTGATGTGTGCATTCACTTCACAGAGTTAATGCTTACTCTATGTTGCCCAGTTTTGAAACTCTGTCTTTGAAGCATCTGTGAAGTGATATTTAGCCAAGCCCGGAGGCTTGTGGTGAGGGAGGAAACGTCTTCTGATGAAACCTGCAGAGAAACGTTCTGAGCAACAGCTTTGTGATGTGTGCATTATTCTCATAGAGGTAAAGCATTCTTTGGATTCAGCATCTTGAAATCACTGTTTTTGTGGAATCTGAGGAAGGACATTTGGGAACGATCCTTAGAATATGGAGAAAGAAATATCCTCAGGTATAATCCAGAAGGAAGTTTTCTGTGAAACTGCTCTGTGTCGTCTTAATTCCTCTGACCCAGATAAGCCTCCCTTTTCATTGAGAAGTTTTCTAGCCCTTTGTATGTTTAGCGTGTGATGGGATATTCGGGAGCACTTTGAGACTAAAGGAGAAAAAGGAAATATGTTCAGATTGAAACTGGAGAGAAGCTTTCTGAGAAACTACTTTGTGTCGTATGCATTCCAGTCACAGTGTTATACCTCTTTCCTCATACAGCGTCAGGGAAACCCTTTTGGAGAAACAGGTACCAAGTGATAGTCGGGAGCATGTTGATGTTGATGGTGAAAAGGGAAATAGCCTCAGACAAAAACTGGAAAGAAGCTTTCTAGGATACTACTCTGTGATATGTGTAATCATCTCAACTAGATAAAGCTTTCTTTACATTAGACAGCTTGGAAACTGTCATGGACGGATCCACGAAGAGACCTTCGGGAGCACATTCTGCACTATGGTGAAAAAGGAAATATCTTCAGATAAAAACTGGAAAGAAGCTTTCTGTGAATCTGCTTTTTGCTATGTTCATTCATCTCACATAGATGAAGCTTTCCTTACATTATGTAGCTTGGAAACTCCCTCCTGGTTGGATCTGCGATGGGATATATGGGAACACATTCGGGCCTATGGTGAAATAGGAAATACAGTCAGACAAAAACTGGAGAGACGCGTTCTCAGAAGCTGCTTGGGGATGTGTGCATTCCACTCAGGGAGTTTTATCTTTCTTGTAATAAGGCACGGTTTGAACACTGTTACTGTAAAACCGAAAGAGTGATATTCAGAGCATATTGAAGACTATGGCAAAAAGTGAAATGTCGTCCAATAAAAAACAGAAAGAAGCACTCGAAGAAACTGCTCTCTGACATGTCCATTCTTTTCACAGGGTTAAATCTTACTCTACATTTCCCAGTTTGAAAGTCGGTCTCAGAGGGTTCTGCGAAGGGATAGTAAGAGGCGACCGGAGGCCTCAGTGAGGCAAAAAAAGTCTTCCATCGAAAATCGGAGTGGAGCTTTCTGCGCAACTCTTTTGTGATGTTTGTAACCATCTCATAGACTTAAATAATACTTTGGATTGAGTAGTTTGAAATCACTGCTTCTGTGGAATCTGAGAAAGGACATTTGGAAACACTCTTTAGAATATCCTGAAAAAAAATAACCTCAGAAAGAAACCAGAAGGAAACTTTCGGTGAATCTGCTCTGTGTCACATGAATTCCCTTCACACAGTTAAGCTTCTCTTTTCATTGAGCTCTATCATAACACTCTTTTCCTTCATTCTGCAAAGGGATATTCTGGAGGGCTTTGAGGCTTAGGGTGACAAAGGAAACGTCCTCAGATAGAAACTGGAGAGAAGCTTTCTGTGGAGATGCTTTGTGACGTGTGCATTCCACTCACAGAAATATACCTTTCTTCTCCTAGCGGATTCCGGAATTTCTTTTGGAGGAAAAGCTACCAAGAAATATTAGGGAGTATAGTGACGACTATGGTGAAAAAGGAAATATCCTCAGAAAAAAACTGGAAAGAAGATTTCTGTGAACCTGCCTTGTGTTAGATATATTTATTCATCTCGCATAGTAAAAATATTACTTAAATTATGCAGTTTGGAAACTCTGTCATGCACAGATCTGCAAAGGGACATTCGGGAGCACATTCAGGCCTATGGTGAAATAGGAGATATCTTCAGATAAAAACTGGATAGAAGCTTTCTGAGAAACTACTTTGTGATGAATGCATTCCACTCAGGGAGTTTAACCTCTTTCTCCCAAGGCAGTGTTTGGACACTGTTCCTGTGAAACCGAAAAAGTGATATTTCGGAACACATTGAGGACTATGGCAAATAGTGAAATATACTGAAATAATATCGAGAAATTAGCGTTCCAAGAATCTGTCTCTGATATGTGCCTTCACTTCACAGAGTTAATGCTTCCCCTATGTTGCCCAGTTTCGAAACTCTGTCTTTGAAGAATCTGGGAAGGGATAGTTAGTGATGCCCGGAGGCTGGTGGTGAGCGAGAAATCGTCTTCCAATGAAACCTGCAGAGAAACTTTCTGAGCAACTGCTTTGTGATGTGTGTATTCGTCTCACAGGTTAAAATATTCTTCGGATTGAGTAGCTTCAAATCACTGCTTTTGTGGAATTTGAGGAAGGTAATTTGTGGACAATCCTTGGAATATGGAGAAAGAAATATTCTCAGGTAAAATCCAGAAGGAAGCTTTCTGTGAAACTGCTCTGTGTCGTCTTAATTCCTCTCACTCAGATAAGCCTCTCTATTCATTGAGCAGTTTTCTAGTCCTGTGTATGATTAGCATGTGATGGGATACTCGGGAGCACTTTGAGGCTAACAGTGAAAAAGGAAGTATGTTCAGACCGAAACTGGAGGGAAGCTTTCTGAGGAACTGCTATGTAAAGTGTGCATTCCAGTCACAGTGTTATGCTTCTCTTCTCATACAGCGTCGGGAAAACCCTTGTGTAGAAACAGGTGCCAAGTGATATTCGGGAGTTTGTTGATGCCGACGATGAAAAGGAAATTAGCCTCAGACAAACACTGGAAAGAAACTTTCATGGAAACTACTCCGTAATATGTGTAATAATGTCACGTAGATAAAGCTTTCTTACATTACACAGCTGGGTACTGTCATGGACGGATCCATGATGGGAATTTTGTGAGCACATTCTGGACTATGGTGACAAAGGAGATATCTTCTGATAAAAACTGGAAAGAAGCTTTCTGTGAATCTGCTTTTTGCTATGATTATTCATCTCACATAGATGAAGTTTTCTTTACATTACGCAGCTTGGAAACTCCCTCGTGGATGGATCCACGAAGGGATATTTGGGATCACCTTCAAGTCTATGGTGAATTAGGAAATATAGTCAGATAAAAACTGGAAGGACGCTTTCTGAGAAACTGCTTGGTGATGTGTGCATTCCACTCAGGGTGTTTTAACTTTCTTCTCATAAGGCACAGTTTGAACACTAATCCTGTAAAACCAAAAGACTGACATTCGGAGCACATTGAAGACTATGGCAAATAGTGAAATGTCGTCCAATAAAAAACAGAAAGAAGCACTCGAAGAAACTGCTCTCTAACATGTGCATTCTTTTCACAGGGTTAAATCTTACTCTACATTTCCTAGTTTGAAAGTCGGTCTCAGGGGGCTCTGCGAAGGGATAGTAAGTGGCGACCGGATGCCTCTGTGAAGCAAAAAAATGTCTTCCATTGAAAATCGGAGAGGAGCTTTCTGCGCAACTCTTTTGTGATGTTTGTCGTCATCTCATAGAGTTAAATCATTCTTCAGATTGAGCAGTTTGAAATCACTGCTTCTGTGGAATCTGAGAAAGGACATTTGGAAACACTCTTTAAAATATACTGAAAAAAAAAAAAACAAATAACATCAGAGAGTAACCAGAAGGAAGCTTTCTGTGAAACTGCTCTGTGTCACGTGAATTCCCTTCAAACAGTTAATCTTCTCTTTTCATTGAGCTGTAACATAACACTCTTTTTCATTAGTCTGCTCAGGAATATTCTGGCTTTGAAGCTTAGGGTGAGAAAGGAAACGTCCTCAGATAGAAACTGGAGAGAAGCTTTCTGAGGATATGCTTTGTGACGTGTGCATTCCACTCACAGAAATATAACTTTCTTCTCCTAGCAGATTCCGGAATTTCTTTTGGAGGAAAATCTACCAAGAGATATTTGGGAGTATAGCGACGACTATGGTGAAAAAGGAAATATCCTCAGACAAAAACTGGAAAGAAGATTTCTGTGAAACTGCCTTGTGTTAGATACATTTATTCTTCTTGCATAGTTAAAACTTTAATTATATTACGCAGTTTGGAATCTCTGTCAGGCAGAGATCCGCAAAGGGACATTCGGGAGCACATTCAGGCCTAGGGTGAAAGAGGAGATATCTTCAGATAAAAACTGGATAAAAGTTTTCTGAGAAACTACTTTGTGATGTATGCTTTCCATTCAGGGAGTGTTACCTCTTTCTCACAAAGCAGTGTTTGAACACTGTTCCTGTGAAACGGAAAAAGTGATATTTCAGAACGCATGTAGGATTATGGCAAATAGTGAAAAATACTGAAATAAAATAGAGGAAGAAGCGTTCCAAGACTCTGCTCTCTGATATGGGCATTCACTTCACAGAGTTAATGCTTACCTTATGTTGCCCAGTTTCTAAACTCTGTCTTTGAAGAATCTCTGAAGGGATATTTAGTGACGCCCGGAGGCTGGTGTTGAGTGAGAAAACACCTTCCAATGAAACCTGCAGAGAAATGTTCTGAGCAACTGCTTTTTGATGTGTGTATTTGTCTCACAGAGTTAAACCATTCTTCGGATTGACCAGCTTGAAATCACTGTTTCTGTGGAGTCTGAGGAAGGATATTTTGGGATGATCCTAGGAATATGGAGAAAGAAATATTCTCAGGTAAAATCCTGAAGGAAGATTTCAGTGAAACTACTCTGTGTCATCTTAATTCCTCTCACTCAGATAAGCCTCTCTTTTCATTGAGCATTTTTCTAGCCCTGGGTATGTTTGCCGTGTGATGGGATATTCGGGAGCACGTTTAGGCTAAGGGTGAAAAAGGAAATATGTTCAGACCGAAACTGGAGAGAAGCTTTCCAAGGAACTCCTTTGTTATGTGTGCATTCCAGTCACAGTTTTATACCTCTCTTCTCATACAGGGTCAGGGAAACTTTTTTGAAGAAATAGGTACCAGGTGATATTCGGGAGCATGATGGTGAAAAGGGAAATAGCCTCAGACAAAAACTGGAAAGAAGCTTTCCAGGAAACTACTCTGTGATATGTGTAATCATCTCACATACATAAAGCTTTCTTTACATTACGCAGCTTGGAAACAGTCATGGACGGATCCACGAAGAAACCTTTGGGAGCACATTCAGGACTAGGGTGAAAAAGGAAATATCTTCAGATTAACACTGGAAAGAAGCTTTCTGTGAATCTGCTTTTTGCTATGTTTATTCACCTCCCATAGATGAAGCTCTCTTTATATTACGCAGCTTGGAAACTCCCTCGTGGATGGATCCACGAAGGAATATTTGGCATCAAATTCAGACCTATGGTGGAAGAGGAAATATAGTCAGATAAAAACTGGAGAAAAGCTTTGTGAGAAACTGCATGGTGATGTGCGCATTCGACTCAGGAATTTGTAACTTTCTTCTCATAAGGCACGGTTTAAACACTGTTCCTTTAAAACCAATAGAGTGATATTCAGAGCACGTTGAAAACTATGGCAAAAAGTGAAATGTCGCCCAATAAAAAACAGAAAGAAGCACTCGAAGAAATGGCTCTCTGACATGTCCATTCTTTTCACAGGGTTAAAGCTTACTCTACATTTCCCAGTTTGAAAGTCGATCTTTGAGGTTTCTGGGAAAGGATAGTAAGTGGCGACCGGAGGCCTGTGTGAGGCAAGGAAATGTCTTCCATCGAAAATCGGAGAGAAGCTTTCTGCGCAACTCTTTTGTGATGGTTCTATTCATCTCATAGAGTTAATACATTCTTTGGATTGAATAATTTGATATCACTGTTTCTGTGGAATCTGAGAAACGACATTTGGAAATGCTCTTTAGAATATCCTGAAAAAAGAAATAACCTCGTAGAGAAACCAGAAGGAACCTTTCTGTGAAACTGCTCTATGTCACGTGAATTCCACTAACACAATTAAGCTTCACTTTTCATTGAGCTGAATCATAACACAGTTTTTGTTTATTCTGCGAAGGGATATTCTGGAGGGCTTTGCGGCTTATGGTGTGAAAGGAAACGTCTTCAGATAGAAACTGGAGATAAGCTTACTGAGGAGCCGCTTTGTGACATGTGCATTCCACTCACAGAAATATACCTTTCTTCTCCTAGAGGATTCTGGAATCCCTTTTGAAGAAAAAGCTACAAAGACATATTCGGAAGCATAGCGACGACTATGGTGAAAAAGGAAATATCCTCAGACAAAACTGGAAAGAAGATTTCTGTGAAACTGCTTTGGGTTAGATATATTTATTCATCTCACATAGTTAAAACTTTAGTAACATTACGCAGTTCAAAAACTACGTCATGCACAGATCCATGAAGAGACGTTTGGGAGCACATTCAGGCCTATGGTGAAAGAGGAGATATCTTCAGATTAAAACTGGATAGAAGCTTTCTGAGAAACTACTTTGTGATGTATGCATTCCACTCAGGGAGTTATACCTCTTTTCTCACAAGGCAGTGTTTGAAAACTGTTCCTGTGAAACCGATAAAGTGATATTTCGGAATGCATTGTGGACTATGGCGAAGAGTGAAATATACTGAAATAAAATTGAGGAACAAGCGTTCCAAGCATGGGCTCTCTGATATGTGCATTCACTTCAGAGAGTTAATGATTACTCTATGTGGCCCAGTTTCGAAACTCTGTCTTTGAAGAATCTGTGAAGGGATATTTATTGATGCCCGAAGGCTTGTGGTGAGTGAGGAAACGTCTTCCGATGAAATCTGCAGAGAAAAGTTCTGAGCAATTGCCCTGTGATGTGTGTATTCGTCTCAAAGAGTTAAAACATTTTTTGGATTGAGCAGATTGAAATCACTGTTTTTGTGGAATCTGAGGAATTACATCCTTAGAATAAGGAGAAATAAATATCCTCAGGTACAATTCAGAAGGAAGCTCTCTGTGAAGCTGCTCTGTGTCATCTTAGTTCCTCTCACTCAGATAAGCCTCTCTTTTCATCGAGCAGTTTTCTATCCCTGTGTATGTTTAGTGATTGATGGGATATTCAGGAGCAGATTGACGCTAACGGTGAAAAAGGAAATATGTTCAGACGGAAACTGGAGAGAAGCTTTCCGAGGAACTGATTTGTGACGTGTGCATTCCAGTCACCGTGTTATACCTCTCTTCTCAGACAACGTCGGGGAAATCGTTTGAAGAAACAGGTACCAAATGCTATTCGCGAGCATGTTGATACTGATGGTGAAAAGGAAATTGCCTCCAACAAAACCTGGAAATAAGCTTTCTAGGAAACTACTCTGTGATATCTGTAACCATCTCACATAGATAAAGCTTTCTTTATATTAGGCAGCTTGGAAACTGTCATAGATGGATCCACGAAGGGACCTTCAAGAGTACATTCTGGACTCTCGTGAGAAAGGAAATATCTTCAAAGAAAAACTGGAATGAAGCTTTCTGTGAATCTGCTTATTTCTATGTTTATTCATCTCACATAGATGAAGCTTTCTTTACATTACGCAGATTTGAAACTCGCTCCAGGGTGGATCCATGAAGGGATATTTGGGATCACATTCGGGCATATGGTGAAAGTGGAAATATAGTCAGATAAAAACTGGAGAGAGGCTTTCTGAGAAACTGCATGGGGATGTGTGCATTCCCCCCAGGGATTTACAACTTTCTTCTCATAAGGCACAGTTTGAACACTGTTCCTGTAAAACTAAAGAGTGATATAAGGAGCACATTGAAGACTATGGTGAAAAGTGAAATGTCGTCTAATAAGAAACAGAAAGAAGCACTCGAAGAAACTGCTCTCGAACATGTCCATTCTTTTCACAAGGTTAAAGCTTAATCTACATTTCCCAGTTTGAAAGTCAGTCTTTGAGGTTTCTGCGAAAAGGTAGTATGTGGTGACTGGAGGCATGTGTGAAGCAAGGAATTGTCTTAAATTGAAAATCGGGGAGAAGATTTCTGCGCAACTCTTTTGTGTTGTTTGTGTTCATCTCATAGTGTTAAATCATTCTTCGGATTGAGCAGTTTGAAATCACTGTTTCTGTGGAATCTGAGAAAGGACATTTGGAAATGCTCTTTAGAATATCCTGAAAAAGCAATAACCTCAAAGGGAAACAAGAAGGAAGCTTTCTGTGAACCTGCTCTGTGTCATGTGAATTCCACTCACAGTTAAGCTTCTCTTTTCATTTAGCTGCATCATAACACAGTTTTTGTTTAGTCTGTGGAGGGATATTCTGGAAGGCTTTGAGGCTTACGGTGAGAAAGGAAACGTCTTCAGATAGAAACTGGAGGGAAGCATTCTGAGGAGCTGCTTTTTGACGTGTACATTCCACTCACAGAAAGATACCTTTCTTCTGCTAGAGGATTTCGGAATCCCTTTTGCAGAAAAAGCTACCAAGAGATATTTGGGAGTAAAACGTAGACTATGGTGAAAAAGGAAATATCCTCAGACAAACACTGAAAAGAAGATTTCTGTGAAACTGCTTTTGTTACATATATTTACTCATCTCACATAGTTGAAACTTTAATTATATTACACAGTTTGGAAACTCCGTCATGCACAGATCTGCGAAGGGATATTTGGGAGCACATTCAGGCCTATGGTGAAAGAGGGGATATCTTCAGATGAAAACTGGATAGAAGCTTTCTGAGAAACTACTTTGTGATGTATGCATTCCACTCAGGGAGTTATACCTCTTTTCTCACAAGGCAGTGTTTGAACACTGTTCCTGTGAAACCAAAAAAGGGATATTTCAAAACACGTTGAGGACTATGGCGAGCAGTGAAATGTGCTGAAATAAAATCGAGGAAGAAGCGTTCCAAGAATCTTCTCTCTGATATGTTCATTCACTTCACAAAGTTAATGCTTACTCTATGTTGCCCAGTTTCGAAGCTCTGTCTTTGAAGAATGTGTGAAGGGATATTTAGTGATGCCCAGAGGCTTGTGATAAGCAAGGAAAGGTGTTCCAATGAAACCTGCAGAAAAGCGTTTTGAGCAACTGCTTTGCAATGTGTGTATTTGTCTCCTAGAGTTAAACCATTCTCTGGATTGAGCAGCCTGAAATCACTGTTTTTGTGGAATCTGAGGAAGGACATTTGGGAATGATTTTTAGAATATGGAGAAAGAAATATCCTCAGGTAAAATCCAAAAGGAAGCTTTCTGCGAAAGTGCTCTGTGTCATCTTAATTCCTCGCCCTGAGATAAGCCTCTTTTTTTCATTGAGCAGTTTTCTAACCCTGTGTATGTTTAGTGTGTGATGGGATATTCGGGAGCACTTTGAGGCTAATGGTGAAAAAGGAAATATGTACAGAGTGAAACTGCAGAGAAGTTTACTGAGAAACTGCTTTGTGACGTGTGCATTCCAGTCACAGTGTTGTACATCTCTTCCCATGCAGCGTCGGGAAAACCCTTTTGGAGAAACGGGTACCAAGTAATATTCAGGAGCATCTTGAAGCCGATGGGGAAAAGGGAAATAACCTCAGACAAAACCTGGGAAGAAGCTATCTAGAATACTACTCTGATATCTGTAATCATCTCATATAGATAAAGCTTTCTTTACATTACACAGCTTGGAAACTGTCATGGACGGATCCACCAAGGGACCTTCAGGAGCACATTCTGGACTAGGGTGAAAAAGGAAATATCTTCAGATAAAAACTGGAAAGAAGATTTCTGTGAATCTAATTTTTGCTATGTTTATTCATCTCACATGGATGAAGCTTTCTTTACATTACACAGCTTGGAAACTCCCTCGCGGTTGGATCCACGAAGGGATATTTCGGACCACATTTGGGCCTCTGGTGAAATAGGAAATATAGTCTGATAAAGATTGGGGAGACGATTTCTGAGAAACTGCTTTTTTATGTGTGCATTCCACTCAGGGAGTTATAACTTTCTTCTCATAAGACACAGTTTGAACACTGTTTTTGTAAACCTAAAGAGTGATATTCAGAGGACATTGAAGATTATCGCAAGAAGTGAAATGTCGTTCCAAAAGAACAGAAAGAAGCACTCGAAGAAACTACTCTCTGTCATGTCCATTCTTTTGAAAGGGTTAAAGCATTCTCTACAATTCCCAGTTTGAAAGTCAGTCTTTGGGTTTTCTGTGAAGGGATAGTAATTGGCAACTGGAGGCCTGTGTCGAGCAAGGAAATGTCTTCCATTGAAAATCGGAGAGAAGATTTCTGCGCAACTCTTTTGTGATGTTTGTATTCATCTCATAGAGTTATTTCATTCTTTGTACTGAGCAGTTTGCAATCACTGTTTCTGTGGAAGCTGAGTAAGGACATTTGGAAACGTTCTTTAGAATATCCTGAAAAAGAAATAACCTCAGAGAGAAACCAGAAGGAAGCTTTCTGTGAAACTGCTCTGTGCCACGTGAATTCCGCTCACACAGTTAAGCTTCTCTTTTCATTGAGCTGTATCATAACTCTGTTTTTGATTAGTCTGCGAAGGGATATTCTGGAGGGCTTTGAGGCTTGTGGTGAGAAAGAAAACGACTTCAGATAGAAACTGGAGGGAAGCTTTCTATGGAGCTATTTTGTGACATGTGCATTCCACTCACAGAAATATACCTTTTTTCTCCTATAGGATTCCGGAATCAGTGTTGGAGAAAGAGTTACCAAGAGACATTCGGAAGTACAGGGAGGGCTATGGTGAAAAAAATATCCTCAAACAAAAACTGAAAGATTACTGTGAAGCTGCTTTGTTTTAGATATATTTATTAATTTCGGATAGTTAAAACTTTAATTGTATTATGCAGTTTGGAAACTCCGTCATGCAAGGATCCACGAAGGGACATTCCTGAGCAAATTCATACCTACAGTGAAAGAGGAGATATCTTCATATAAAACTGGATAGAAGCTTTCTGAGAAACTACTTTGTGATGTATGCATTCCACTCAGGGAGCTATACCTTTTTTCTCACAAAGCAGCATTTGAACACTGTTCCTAGGAAACCGAAAAAGTGACATTTCGTAGGGCATTGAGGACTATGGCGAATAGTGAAATATACTGAAACAAAATCGAAAAAGAAGCATTCCAAGAATCTGCTCTCTGATACGTGCATTCACTTCACAGAATTTATGCTTACTGCATGTTGCCCAGTTTCGAAATTCTGTCTTTAAAGAATCTATGAACGGACATTTAGTGACGGCTGGAGGCTTGTGGTGAGCAATGAAACGTCTTTCTATGAATCCTGCAGAGAAACGTTCTGAGCAACTGCTTTGTGATGTGTGTATTCCTCTCGTAGAGTTAAATCATTCTTTGGATTGAGCAACTTGAAATCACTTTTTTTGTATAATCTGAGGAAGGACATTCGGGAATGTTCCTTACATTATGGAGAAAGAAATATCCTCGGGTAAAATCCAGAAGGAAGCTTTCTGTGAAACGGCTGTGTCATCTTAATTCCTCTCACTCAGATAAGCCTCCCTTTTCATTGAGCAGTTTTCTAGCCCTGTATATGTTTAGCATGTGCTGGGATATTCGGGAACACTTTGAGGCTAACGGTGAAAAAACAAATATGATCAGACCGAAAGTGGAGGGAAGCTTTCCGAGGAACTGCTTTGTGATGTGTGCATTCCAGTCACAGTGTTATACCTCTCTTCTCATACAGCGTCATGGATACCCTTTTGGAGAAACAGGTACCAAGTGATATTCGGGAGCATGTTGATGCTGATGGTGAAAAAGGAAATAGCCTCAGACAAAAACTGGAAAGAAGCTTTCTAGGAAACTACTCTGTGATACGTGTAATCATCCCACATATATAAAGCTTTCTTTACATTAGGCAGCTTAGAATATCCTAAAAAAGAAATAACCTCAGAGAGAAACCAGAAGGAAGCTTTCTGTGAAACTGCTCTGTGTCACGTTAATTCTCCTCACACAATTAAGCTTCCCTTTTCATTGAGCTGTATCATAACACTTTTTTTGTTTAGTCTGCAAAGGGATATTCTGGAAGGCTTTTAGGCTTATGGAGAGAAAGAAAACACCTTCAGATAGAAACTGGGGAGATGCTTTCTGAGGAGCTGCTTTGTGAGGTGTGCATTCCGCTCACAGAAATATACCTTTCTTCCCCTGAAGGATACCGGAATCCCCTTTGGAGAAAAAGCTACCAAGAGATATTTGGGAGTATAGCTACGACTATGGTGAAAAAGGAAATAATCTCAGACAAACAATGGAAAGAAGATTTCTGTGAAACTGTTTTGTATTAGATATATTTTTTCATCTTGCATAGTAAAAACTTTAATTATATTACACAGTTGGGAGACTCCGTCATGCACAGATCCGCGAAGGGACATTTGGGAGCACATTCAGGCCTACGGTGAAAGAGGAGATATCTTCAGATGAAAACTGGATGGAAGCATTCTGACAAACTACTTTGTGATGTATGCATTCCACTTAGGAAGTTATACCTCTTTTCTCACAAGGCAGTGTTTGAACACTTTTCCTGTGAAACCGAAAATGTGATATTTCGGAACGCATTGAGGACTATGACTAATAGTGAAATATACCGAAATAAAACTGAGGAAGAAGAATTCCAAGAATCTGCTCTCTGATATGTGTATTCACTTCACAGAGTTAATGCTTACTCTATGTTGCCCAGTTTCAAAACTCTGTCTTTGAAGAATCTGTGAAGGGATATTTAGTGATGCCCAGATGCTTGTGGTGAGTGAGGAAATGTGTTCTGGTGAAACCTGCTTAGAAATGTTCTGAGCAATTGCTTTGCGATGTGTGTATTCATCTCATAGAGTTGAACCATCTTTGTATTGAGCAGCCTGAAATCACTGTTTTTGTGGAATCTGAGGAAGGACATTTGGGAATGATTTTTAGAATATGGAGAAAGAAATATCCTCAGGTAAAATCCAGAAGGAAGTTTTCTGTGAAACTGCTCTGTGTCATCTTAATTCGTCTCACTCAGATAAGTCTCTCTTTTCATTTAGCAGTTTTCTAATCCAGGTATGTTTAGCCAGTGATGGAATATTTCGGAGCACTTTGAGGTTTATGGTGAAAAAGGATATATATTCAGAGCGAAAGTGGAGAGAAGCTTTCGGAGGAACTGCTTTGTGCCATGTGCATTTCAGTCACAGTGTTATACCTCTCTTCTCCTACAGCGTCAGGGAAACCCTTTTGGAGAAACAGGTACCAAGTGATATTCGGGAGCATGTTGATGCTAAAGGTGAAAAGGGAAATAGCCTCAGACAAAAACTGGAAGGATGCTTTCTAGGAAACTACTCTGTGATATGTGTAAAAATCTCCCATAGACAAAGCTTTCTTTACATTAAGCAGCTTGGAAATTCACATGGACGAATCCATGAAGGGACTTTCTGGAGCACATTCTGGACTAGGATGAAAAAGGAAATATCTTCAGATAAAAACTTGAAAGAAGCTTTCTGTGAATCTGCTTTTTGCTATGTTTATTCATCTCACAAAGGTGAAGCTTTCTTTACATTATGCAGCTTAGAAACTCCCTCGTAAATGGATCCATGAAGGGATATTTGGGATCACATTGGGCCTATGGTGAAATAGGAAACATAGTCAGATAAAAACTGGAGAGAAGCACTCTGTGAAACTACCTGGTGATGTGAGCATTTTAATCAGGGAGTTTTAACTTTCTTCTCATAATGCACAGTTTAAACACTGTTCCTGTAAAACCAAAACAGTGACATTCAGAGCACAATGAAGTATAGAGCAAAAAGTGAAAAGCTGTCTACTACTAAACAGAAAGAAGCACTCGAAGAAACTAATCTCTGACATGTCCATTCTCTTCACAGTGTTAAAGCTTACTCTACATTTCCCAGTTTGAAAGTCGGTCTTTGAGGGTTCTGTGAAGGGATAGTAAGTGGTGACCGGAGGCCTGTGTGAGGCAAGGAAATGTCTTCCATCGAAAATAAGAGAGAAGCTTTCTGCACAACTCTTTTATGATGTTTGTATTCATCTCATAGCGTTAAATCATTCTTTGGATTGAGGAGTTTGAAATCAGTGTTTCTGTTGAATCTGAGAAAGGACATTTGGAAATACTCTTAAGAATATCGAGAAAAAGAAAGAACCTCAGAGAGAAACCAGAAGGAAGCTTTCTGTGAGCCTGCTCTGTTTCACGTGAGTTCCCGCTCACACAGTTAAGCTTCTCTTTTCTTTGAGCTGTATCATAACACTGTTTTTGTTTAGTCTGCGAAGTGATACTCTTGAAGGCTTTGAGGCTTAAGGTGAAAATGAAACGTCTTCGGATAGAAACTGGAGAGAAGCTTTCTGTGGAGCTGCTTTGTGACTTGTGCACTCCAATCAGAGAAATATATCTTTCTTCTCCTAGAGGATTCCAAAAACCCTTTTGGAGAAAGAGCTACCAAGAGATATTCAGGAGTATAGCGACAACCATGGTGAAAAGGGGAATATCCTCAGACAAAAGAAGATTTCTGTGAAACTGCTTTGTGTTAGATATATTTATTCATTTTGCATAGTTAAAACTTTAATTACATTACGCAGTTTGGAAAATCCATCATAGACAGATCCGCGAAGGGATATTTGGGAGCACATTCAGGCCTACGGTGGAACAGGGGGTATCTTCAGAGAAAAACTGGATAGAAAGTTTCTGAGAAACTACTTTGTGATGTATGCATTCCACTCAGAGTGTTATACCTCTTTTCTCACAAGACAGTGTTCAAACACTGTTCCTGTGAAACGGAAAATGTGATATGTCCAAACACTTTGAAGACTATGGCGAATAGTGAAATATACTGAAATAAAATCGAGGAAAAAGCGTTGCAAGAATCTGCTCTCTGATATGTGAATTAACTTCACGGAGTTAATGCTTACTCTATGTTACCAAGTTTCGAAACTTTGTCTTTGAAGAATCTGTGAAGGGATATTTAGTGATGCCCGGAGGCTTGTGGTGAGCGAGGAAACGTCTTCTGATGAAACCTGCAGAGAAACGTTCTGATCAACTGCTTTGCAATGTGTGTATTTGTCTCATAGAGTAAAAACATCCTATGGATTGGGCAGCTTGGAATCGCTCTTTTTGTGGAATCGGAGGAAGGATATTTGGGAACGATCCTAGGAATATGAAGAAAGAAATATCCGCAGGTAAAATCCAGAAGAAAGCTTTCTGTGAAACTGCTCTGTGTCGTCTTAATTCCTCTAACTCAGATAAGCCTCTCTTTTCATTGAGTAGTTTTCTAGCCCTGTGTATGTTTAGCGTGTGATGGGATATTCGGGAGCACATTGAGGCTTACGGTGAAAAAAGAAATATGTTCAGACCGAAACTGGAGAGAAGCTTTCCGAGGAGCTGCTTTGTGACATGTGCATTCCAGGCACAGTGTAATACCTCTCTTCTCCTACAGTGTCGGGGATACCCTTTTTGAAAAACAGGTACCAGGTGATATTTGGGAGCATGTTCATGCCGATGGTGAAAAAGGAAATAGCCTCAGACAAAAACTGGAAAGAAGCTTTCCAGGAAACTACTCTGTGATATGCGTAATC
Source organism: Piliocolobus tephrosceles (assembly GCF_002776525.5). Classification (NCBI taxonomy): domain Eukaryota; kingdom Metazoa; phylum Chordata; class Mammalia; order Primates; family Cercopithecidae; genus Piliocolobus; species Piliocolobus tephrosceles. The sequence goes on from NC_045438.1 coordinate 45,615,411, forward strand.
ATCTCACATAGAAAGAGCTTTCCTTACATTACGCAGCTTGGAAACTGTCATGGACGGATCCACAAAGGGACCTTCTGGAGCACTTTCTGGACTATGGTGAGAAAGGAAATATCTTCATATAAAAACTGGAAAGAAGCTTTATGTGAATCTGCTATTTGCTATATTTATTCATCTCACATAGATGAAGCTTTCTTTACATTATGCAGCTTGGAAACTCCCTCATGGATGGATCCACGAAGGGACATTTGGAAAGCCATTCGGGCCTATGGTTAAAGGGGAAGTATAGTCACATAAAAATTGGAGAGAAGCTTTCTGAAAAACTGCTTGGTAGTGTGCGCATTCCACTCAGGGTGTTATAATTTTCTTCTAATAAGGCACAACTTAAACACTGTTCCTGAGAAATCAAAAGAGTGATATTCGGAGCACATGGAAGACTATGGCAAAAAGTGAAATGTCATCCAATAAAAAACAGAGAGAAGTACTCAAAAAAACTGCTCTCTTACAGGTCCATACTTTTTGCAGTTTTAAAGCTTACTCTACATTTCCCAGTTTGAAAGGCGGTCTTTGAGGGTTCTGCAAAGGCATAGTAAGTGGCGACCGGAGGCCTGTGTGAGGCAAGGAAATATCTTCCAACGAAAATCAGAGAGATGCTTTCGGAGCAACTCTTTTTTGGTGTTTGTATTCATCTCATAGTGTTAAATCATTCTTTGGATTGAGCAGTTTGAAATCCCTGTTTCTGTGGAATCAGAGAAAGGACATTTGGAAACACTCTTTAGAATATCCTGAAAAAGAAATAACCACAGAGGGAACCAGAAGAAAGCTTTCTGTGATCCTGCTCTGTGTCACATGAATTCCGTTCACACAGTTAAGCTTCTCTTTTCATTGAGCTGTATCATAACACTGTTTTTGCTTAGTCTGCGAAGGGATACTTTGGAGGGTTTTGAGGCTTATGGTGAGAAAGAGAACGTCTTCATATAGAAACTGGAGAGAAGCTTTCTGAGGAGCAGCTTTGTGACGTGTGCATTCCACTGACAGAAATACACAGTTCTTCACAGTTCTTCTGGTGTTTTAGACATGAAGTTCTTGCCCATGCCTACGTCCTGAATGGCACTACTTTGGTTTCTTCTAGGGTTTTTATGTATTAGGTCTAACATTTAAGTGTCTAATCCATCTTGAATTAATTGTCGTAAAAGGAGTAAGGAAAGGATCCATTTTCAGCTTTCTACTTATGGCTAGCTAATTTTCCCAGCACCATTTATTAAATAGGGAATCCTTTTCCCATTTCTTGTTTCTCTCAGGGTTGTCAAAGATGAGATGGCTGTAGATGTGTGGTATTATTTATGAGGACTCTGTTTTGTTCCATTGGTCTATATCTCTGTTTTGATACCAGTACCATGCTGTTTTGGTTACTGAAGCCTTGTAGTATAGTTTGAAGTCAGGTAGCGTGATGCCTCCGGCTTTGTTCTAAATCATGCTGCTATAAAGACACATTCACACGTTTGTTTATTGCGGCACTATTCACAATAGCAAAGACTTGGAATCAATCCAAATGTCCATGAGTGACAGACTGGATAAGGAAAAGGTGGCACGTATACACCATGCAATACTATGCAGCCATAAACAGGATGAGTTTGCATCATTTGTAGGTACATGGATGCAGCTGGAAACCATCATTCTTAGCAAACTATCACAAGAACAGAAAACCGAACACCGCATGTTCTCACTCATAGTTGGGAACTGAACAATGAGATCACTTGGTCTCAGGAAGGTGAACATCACACATCGGGGCCTATCGTGGGGAGGGGTGTTGGGAGAGGGATTGCATTGGGAGTTATACCTGATATAAATGACAAATTGATGGGTGCTGACGTGTTGATGAGTGCATCACTACAACGTAGCACAGGTATACATATGTAACAAACCTGCACATTGTGCACATGTACCCTAGACCTTAAAGTATAGTAATAAAAAAAGAAATACATCTTTATTCTTCTAAAGAATTCCAGAAACCCTTTTGGAGAAAAAGCTACCAAGAGATATTTGGGAGTATAGCGATGACTATGGTGAAAAAGGAAATATCCTCAGACAAAAACTGGAAAGAAGATTTCTGTGAAACTGCTTTGTGTTAGATATATTTATTCGTCTTGCATAGTAAAAACATTAATTATATTACACAATTTGTAAACTCTATCATGTACAGATCTGCGAAGGGACATTCGGGAGCAGAATCAGGCCTAGGGTGAAAGAGGAGACATCTTCAGATAAAAACTGGATAGATGCTTTCTGAGAAACTAGTTTGTGATGTATGCAATCCACTGAGGGAGATACACCTCTTTTCTCACAAGGCAGTGTTTTAACATTCTTCTCGTAAAACCGAAAAAGTGATATTTCAGAACTCATTGAGGACTTTGGCGAATAGTGAAATATACTGAAATAAAATCGAGGAAGAAGTGTTCCAAGAATCTGCTCTCTGATATGTGAATTCACTTCACAGAGTTAATGCTTACTCTATGTTGCCCAATTTTGAAACTCTGTCTTTGAAGAATCTGTAAAGGGATATTTAGTGACGCACGGAGGCTTGTGGTGAGTGAGGAAACGTCTTCCAATGAAACCTGCAGAGAAACGTTCTGAGCAACTTCTCTGTGATGTGTGTATTCGTCTCTAGAGTTAAACCATTCTTTGCATTGAGCAACCTGAAATCACTGTTTTGTGGAAACTGAGGAAGGATATTTGGGAATGATCCTTAGAATATGGAGAAAGAAATATCCTCAGGTAATATCCTGAAGGCAGCTTTCTGTGAAACTACTCTGTATCATTTTAATTTCTCTCCTTCAGATAAACCTCTTTTCATTGAACAGTTTTCTAGCCCTGTGTCTGTTTAGCATGTGTTGGGATATTCTGGAGCACATTGAGGCTGATGGTGAAAAAAGAAGTATGTTCAGACAGAAACTGGAGAGAAGCTTTCTGAGGAACTGCTTTGTGACGTGTGCAATTCAGTCACAGTGTTCTACTGCTCTTCTTACACAGTTTCAGGGAAACCGTTTGGGAGAAACAGGTACCAGATGATATTCAGGAGCATGTTGATGCCGATGGTGAAAAGAGAAATAGCCTCAGACAAAAACTGGAAAGAAGCGTTCTAGGAAACTACCTGATTTGTTTTTCTAAGAACCACCCGAGCGAGCACAAAAGAAGCAGCGAGAAGGCAAGGTTAAAAGCAAAACTGCAAATATATTCTTTGGTCATCTACCTCAAGGAAAAAAGGTGTCTAAGGTGAAGTCTGTCGGCCTCCAGCTAAGGAGGCCAAGAGAGTCTCCCTGGCAGAGTTCCTAATGCAGTCCCGACAAGAATAGGGGCTGAGGAAGCCCACGCAGCGCGCCTGCCAGGAGCCGCTTTTCTAGGAGTGGAAGGGCAATAGGCGGGGCACGGACGTGTGGGGGCGGGAGGTTCCGCAGGTACTACCCGGTAAATCTTGGTCTCTTCTGATTGGGATCATCTGGTGCATGCCTAGTTGGTCTGCACCTTCCTGGGCGCCAGCTGCATTTCCACCCACACGGGAAGAGTTGGTGATGAAGAACCCCGAAATACGCCATCTTGCCTCCATTCATCCAAACAGTCCAACTCTTTATTGGTAATAGTGATAAAGGGGCGTCTTGATCTGTCTGGCTACTTCCTGCTGTTAAATGGCGTCTTTAAGGTTGAAGCCTATGGTTGGTGTTTGGACGTACAGATGAAGAAGCATTTGGTTGAAGGTGATGCGAGTGATTTCTTGTATCTTGGCATGGAGAAATTTGATCAAAATGGGGGCAAAACATAAAATAAAACACAGTATTAGTGTAGGAATGAGGAATTGAAACATTTGTTGGAATATAGAAAAACTCAAAAGGATGGTCCTGGCAAGGTTGGAGAGTATGAAATAGTTAAGAAAACTTAGTAAGTGTGGGGCGAGTGGGGAAAAGTTGAACTGATTTCCACTTATTGCTTTCGGTGGGGGCCTTTACTAGCTGGAAATGAGGAACGAGTGCGCAAAGGAGTTGTTGACCAGGCAGCAATTAAGGTGTGGATTGGATAGAAGACTAGGTCCAGAGAAGGACGGCAAAATAGAATAGATACTCTGCTGTCGATTAAAAAAATAATTGTCTTACCCGCTACCAGGAGAGTTACCCACGGCTCGGCAAGGGTGATGGGGGTCCCAGAGTCTCGGCACCTTCAGTTGTCATCATCCAGTTGTAGGACCTGGAAGGAGCTCCCAGGTTCCTGGGAAATTGAGTCACATCGAGACATGGCACCTGTTCTCAGGGTGGGGCAATCAGACTTCCAGTGTCCTTAATGTTGGCAAATAGGGCAGGGGGTTGCTGGTGGACGAGGGTTAGGAAATTCACTGGCCCAGCGTTCTGACGCCTTGTACATATAGCAATGCTGCGTTCGGTTCAAGGACTCCGTGGACACCTGTTGGCATAGTGTCCTGCATTGCCGCACCTATAGCAGGCTCCTTTTGTAACCTTGGAGTCTGCAGGATGTGTACTCTCTGATCTGGGGTTACAAATGGACTGTAAAGCCGCTTCTAGGAGCTGTAACTTCTGTTTGAGGCGAGCCTATCGCTGTGCTTCAGCCATCTCCTCCCTGGAGTTATAGACCTTAAAGGCTAATTTAACCAGGTCTTGTATTGGTGCCTAAGGACCATCCTCTAACTCTTGAAGTTTTTTACAAATGTCAGGAGCTGGTTGAAAAATGAAGGAGGAGTGTAGGGCGGGGTTGAGGGTACGGACACAGAAGGAAACCCTAGGTTCCTTTCCTGCTGAACAGAAAGGAATAAAGACTCCTCATTTTCAGGTTCCTGTGAGCTGGTGTCCTTGGCCAGTATAACCTCAACCAAAGAACACTGCCTACACAAATCGGGATGAGAGCGTAAGGCCCAAAAGCCTTCTATGTAATTTGTTTTGGACCACTTGCCTAGCCACTGGCAGAAATTGCTGAGGTCAATCAGAACATTATGGTCTAAAGTGCCCTCTGGTGGCCACTGAGACTGATTATCTAGTTTGTATTGGGGCCACGCCACAGTGGAAATGAAAATGAACCACGGTAAGGTTTTTAAATTGGCTAGGAGGCACCTTAAGGGGGTGCTCTTTGGAAATTTGGACTGGAGGTTTCCCATTTGTTTCCTCTTTACTTACACAATGGAGATCTCTGCCTGGCTTCAAAGCATCCTTTGAAATCACCAGAGACAGACTGGAGGCTCTTGGAGCCAAGGTGGAGGTTGCATTCAGACGACAGTCATCTCCATCCTGAACGGGTCTCCCGAGCCACTTGGTGGCTCAAAAGTAAGCCTCGGACCTGCACAGGATTTTAAGCCAAGGGAGGTAAAGAGGAGACAATGGCACTTACCACAGAGAGGACAAGAGAGTAAGGGAAGTGGGTCTCAGGTCCTGGTCCGCCTATGGCGTGGGAGCAGGAGGAGGTTCCTCAACCCTTAGAGGCCAGAGGAGGGGTCTCCTCCCGGGTTGTGGCACCAACGGATTTGTTTTTCTAAGAACCACCAGAGCGAGCACAAAAGAACCAGCGAGTAGGCAAGGTTAAAAGCAAAACTGCAAATTTATTCTTTGGACATCTAGCTCCAGGAAAAAAGGTGTGTAAGGTGAAGTCTGTCAGCCTCTGGCAAAGGAGGCCAAGAGAGTCGCCCAGGCAGAGTTCCTAATGCAGTCCTGACAAAATTAGGGGCTGAGGAAGCCCACGTGGTGCGCCTGCCCGTAGCGACATTTCTAGGAGTGGAAGGGCAATAGGCGGGGCATGGGCATGTCGGTGGGGGGAAGGCTCTGCAGGTGCCACCAGGTAAATCTTGATCTCTACGGATTGACATCACCTGGTGCATGCCTGGTTGGTCTGCACCTTCCCGGGCGCCAGCTGCATTTTCGCTCACATTGAAGAGTTGGTGATGAAGTACCCGGAAATGCGCCATCGTGCCTCCGTTCTTCCAAACATTACTCAGTGGTATGTGTAATCATCTCACATAGATAAAGCTTTCTTAACATTATGCAGACTGGAACCAGTCATGGACAAACCCACGAAGGGACCTTCGGCAGCACATTCAAGACTAGGGTGAAAAAGGAAATATGTTGAGTTAAAAAGTGGTAAGAACCTTTCTGTGAATCTGCTTTTTGCTATGTTTATTCATCTCATACAGATGAAACTTTCTTTACATTACACAGCTTGGAAACTCCCTCTGAAATGGATCCACATAGGGATATTTGGGATCATAGTTGGGCCTATCGTGAAAGAGGAAATATAGTCAGATAAAAACTGGAGAGAAGCTTTCTGAGAAACTGCTTGGTGATGTGTGCATTCCACTCAGGGAAATAAACTTTCTTCTCATCAGGCACAGTTTGAACAGTGTTCCTGTAAAATCAAAAGAGTGATATTCAGAACACATTGAAGACTATGGCAAACAGTGAAATGTCGCCCAACAAAAAACAGAAAGAAGTACTCGAAGAAAATGCACTCTGAAATGTGCATTCCTTCTACAGGGTTAAAGCTTACTCTACATTTCCCAGTTTGAAAGTCAGTCTTTGAGGGTTCTGCGAAGGGATCGTAAGTGGCAACCGGAGGCCTGTGTGAGGCAAAGAAATGTCTTCCATCAAAAATTGGAGAGAAGGTTTCTGTGCAACTCTTTTGTGATATTTGTATTCTTCTCATACAGTTAAATCATTATGTAGATTGAGCAGTTTGAAATCACTGTTTCTGTGGAATCTGAGAAAGGACATTTGGAAACACTCCTTAGAATATCCTGAAAAAGTAATAACCTCAGATAGAAACCAGAAGGAAGCTTTCTGTGAAACTGCTTTGTTTCAGGTTTATTCTGCTCATACAGTTAAGCTTCTCTTTTCATTGAGCTGTATCATAACACTGTTTTTGTTTAGTCTGCGAAGGGATATTCTGGAGAACATTGAGGCTTACTGTGAGAAAGGAAACGTCTTCAGATAGAAACTGGAGAGAGCTTTCTGAAAATCTGCTTTGTGATGTATGCATTCCACTCACAGAAATATTCCTTTCTTTTCCTACAGGATTCCGGAATCCCTTTTGGAGGAAAAGCTACCAAGAGATATTCAGGAGTATAGCGATGACTATGGTGAAAAAGGAAACATCCTCAGACATAAACTGGAAAGAAGACTTCTGTGAACCTGCTTTGTGTTAGATATATTTATTCATCTCACATAGTTAAAACTTTAATTACATTATGCAATTTGGAAACTCCGTCATGCACAAATCCGTGAAGGGATGTTCGGGCGCACATAGAGGCCTATGGTGAAGAGGAGATATCTTCAGATAAAAACTGGATAAAAGCTTTCTGAGAAACTACTTTGTGATGTATGCATTCCACTCAGGGAGTTATATCTCTTTTCTCACAACACAGTGTTTGAAGCCTGTTCCTCTGAAACCAATAAAGTGATATTTCAAAACGCATTCAGGACTATGGTGAAGAGTGAAATATACTGAAATAAAATCGAGGAATAAGCATTCCAAGAATCTGCTCTCTGATATGAGCATTCACTTCACAGAGTTAATGCTTACTATGTTACCACAGCTTCGAAACTCTGTCTTTGAAGAATCTGTGAAGGGATATTTAGTGATGACAAGAGGCTCGTGGTGAGCGAGAAACGTCTTCTGTTGAAACCTGCAGAGAAACGTTCAGAGCAACTGCTTTGTGATGTGTGCATTCGACTCCTAGAGTTAAAGCATTCTTTGGATTGAGCAGCTTGAAATGACTGTTTTTGTGGAATCTGAAGTAGGACATTTGGGAACGATCCTTAGAATATGGAGAAAGAAATATGCTCAGGTAATATCCAGAAGGAAGCTTTCTGTGAAACTGCTCTGTGTCATCTTAATAATACCTCTCACTCAGATAAGCCTCTCTTTTCATTGAGCAGTTTTCTATCCCTGTGTATGTTTAGTATGTGATGGGATATTAGCGAGCACTTTGAAGCTAACGGGGAAAAAGGAAGAATGTTCAGAGCGAAACTGGAGAGAAACTTTCCGAGGAACTGCTTTGTGACCTGTGCATTCCAGTCACACTGTTACACCACTCTTCACATACAGCGTCGGGGTAACCCTTTTGGAGAAACAGCTACCAAGTGATATTCTGGAGCATGCTGATGTTGATGGTGAAAAGGGAAATAGCCACAGACAAAAACTGGAAAGAAGCTTTCTAGGAAACTACTCTGTGATATGTGTAATCATATCACATAGATAAAGCTTTCTTTACATTACGCAGCTTGGAAACTGTCATGGAAGTATCCGTGAAGTTTCTCCTCATAAAGCACAGTTTGAACACTTTTCCTGTAAAACCAAAAGAGTGATATTCGGAGCACATTGAAGACTCTGGCAAAAACTAATGTCGTCCTATAAAAAAGGAAAGAAGCACTCGAAGAAACTGCTCTCTGACATGTCCATTGCTTTCACAGGGTTAAAGCTTACTCTACATTTTCCAGATTGAAAGTCATTCTTTGAGGTTTTTGTGCGAAGGGATTGTAAGTGGTGACCAGAGGCCTCTGTGAGGCTAGGAAATGTTTTCCATCCAAAATCGGAGAGAAGCTTTCTGTGCAACACTTTTGTGATGTTTGTAATCATCTCATAGCATTAAATCATTCTTTGGAATGAGCAGTTTGAAATCACTGTTTCTGTATAATCTGAGAAACGACATTTGGAAACACTTTTTAGAATAACAGGAAAAATTAATAACCTCAGAGAGAAACGAGAAGGAAGATTTCTGTGAAACTGTTCTGTGCCACGTGAGTTTTGCTCACACAGAAAATCTTCTCTTTTCATTGAGCCGTATCATAACACTATTTTTGTTTAGTCTGCAAAGGGATATTCTGGAGGGCTTTGAGGCTTATGGTGAGAAAGAAAACATCTTCAGATAGAAACTGGAGAGAAGTTTTTGAGGAGCTGCTTTGTGACGTGTGCATTCCACTCACAGAAATATAGCTTTCTTCTCCTTGAGGATTCCGCAATCCCTTTCAGAGAGAAAGCTACCAAGAGATATTCCAGAGTCGATTAAGGCGAAAAATTAAATATTCTCAGACAAAAACTGGAAAGAAGATTTCTGTGAACCTGCTTTGTGTTAGGTATATTTATTCATCTCTCATAGTTAAAACTTTAATTACATTACGCAGTTTGGAAACTCCGTCAGGCACAGATCTGCAAAGGGACATTCGGGAGCACATTCAGGCCTACAGTGAAAGAAGAGATATCTTCTATAAAAACTGCATAGAAGCTTTCTGAGAAACAACTTTGTGATGTCTGCATTCCACTCAGGGAGTTGTACCTCTTTTCTCACAAGGCAGTGTTTCAACACTGTTCCTATGAAACTGAAAAAGTGATACTACGGAATGCATTGAGGACTATGGTGAATAGAGAAATATACTGAAAAATAATCGAGGAAGAAGCGTTCCAAGAATCTGTTCTCTGGTATGTGCATTCACTTCATAGAGTTAATGCTTACTCTATGTTGCCCAGTTTGGAAACTCTGTCTTTGAAAAATCTGGGAAGGGATATTTTGTGATGCCTGGATGCTTGTGGTGAGCGAGGAAACCCATTCCAATGAGACCTGCAGGGAAATGTTTTGAACAACAGCTTTGCGATGTGTGTATTGAACTCATCCTGTTAAACCATTCTTTGGATTGAGCAGCTTGAAATCACTGTTCTTGTGGAATCTGAGGAAGGACATTTGGGAACGATCCTTAGAATATGGAGAAAGAAATATCCTCAGGTAAAATCCACAAAGAAGGTTTCTGTAAAACTGCTCTGTGTCATCTTATTTCCTCTCACTCAGATAAGCCTCTCTTTTCATTGAGCAGTTTTCTAGGACTGTGTATGTTTAGCTTGTGATGGGATATTCGGGAGCACTTTGAGGCTAATGGTGAAAAAGGAAATATGTTCAGACCGAAACTGGAGTGAAGCTTTCTGAGGAACTGCTTTGTGACGTGTGCATTCCAGTCACAGTGTTATACCTCTCTTCTCATACATCGTAGGGGAAACCCTTTTGGAGAAACAAGTATCAAGTGAAATTCGGGAGCATGTTGATGCTGATGGTGAAAAGGGAAATAGCCTCAGACAAAACGTGGAAGGAAACTTTCTAGGATACTACTCTGTGATATGTGTAATCATCTCACATAGATAAAGCTTTCTTTACATTACGCAGCTTGGAAACTGTCATGGACGGATCCATGAAGGGACCTTCGGGAGAAAATTCTGGACTATGGTGAAAAAGGAAATATCTTCAGATAAAAACTGGGAAGAAGCTTTCTGAGAAACTGCTTCGTGATGTGTGCATTCCACTCAGGTAGTTACAACTTTCTTCTCATAAGGCACAGTTTGAACACTGTTCCTATACAACCATAAGAGTGATATTTGCAGCACAGTGGAGATTGTCGCAAAAAGTGAAATGTCATCCAATAAAAAACGGAAAGAAGCACTCCAAGAAAATGCTCTCTGACAAGTCTATTCTTTTCACAGGCTAAAGCTTACTCTACATTTGCGAGTTTCAAAGTCAGTTTTTGAGGGTTCTGTGAAGGGATAGTAAGTGGCAACCAGAGGCCTGTGTGAGGCAAGGAAATGTCTTCCATCGAAAATCGGAGAGAAACTTTCCGCACAACACTTTTGTGATGTTTGTATTCATTCCCTTGCGTTACATAATTCTTTGGATTGAGCAGTTTGAAATCACTGTTTCCGTGGAATCTGAGAAAGGACATTTGGAAACGCTCTTTAGAATATCCTGAAAAAGAAATAACCTCAGAGAGAAGCTTTCTGTGAAACTGCCCTGTGTCACATGAATTCCGCTCACACAGTTAAGCTATAAAAGATGAATAAATATATCTAACACAAAGCAGTTCACACAAATCTTCTTTTTCCTTTTTCACCATAGCCTATCCTATACTCCCGAATATCTGTTTTGCAGCTTTTTCTCCAAAAGAGATTCCAGCATCCTCTAGGAGAAGAAAGGTATATTCTGAGAGTCACAAAGCAGCTCCTCAGAAAGCTTCTCTCCAGTTTTTATCTGAAGAATTTTCCTTTCTCACCATAAGCTTCAAAGCCCTACAGAATATCCCTTCGCAGACTAAACAAAAACAGTGTTATAATACAGCTCAATGAAAACTGAAGCTTAACACTGTGAGCAGATTTCACGTGACACATAGCAGTTTCACAGAAAGCTTCCTTCTGGTATCTATCTGAGGTTATTTCTATTCAGGATGTTTTAAAGTGCGTTTCCAAATATCCTTTCTCAGATTCCACAGAAACAGTGATTTCAATCTGCTCAATCCAAAGAATGATGTAACTCTATGAGATGAATACTTACATCACAAAAGAGTTGTGCAGAAAGCTTCTCTTCGATTTTCGATGGAAGACATTTCTTTGCCTTAAAAAAGGCCTCCAGTCGCCACTTACTATCCCTTCACGGAACCCTCAAAGACCGAATTACAAACTGGAAAATGTAGACTAAACTTTAACACTTTGAAAATTATGGACATGTCACAGAGCAGTTTCTTGGAGTGCTTCTTTCTGTTCCTTAACATTTCAATTTTGCCGTACTCTTCAATGTGCTCCAAATATCTCTCCCTTGGTTTTACAGGAACAGTGTTCAAACTGTGCCTTATGAGAAGAAAGTTATAACTCCCTGAGTGGAATGCACACATCACCAAGCAGTTTCTCAGAAAGCATCTCTCCAGTTTTTATCTGAATGTATTTCCTATTTCACCATAGGCCTGATTGTGACCCCAAATATCCCTTTGCAGCTCCATCCACGAGGGAGTTCCAAGCTGCATAATGTAAGAAAGCTTCGTCTATGTGAGATGAATAAACATAGCAAAAACCAGTTTCAGAGAAACTTCTGAGAGTTCTCAGAGCGAAACGTCTTCTGAAGACGTTTCCTTTCTCACCATAAGCCTCAGCCCTCCAGAAGATCCCTTCACAGACTGAACAAAAACAGTGTTATGATACAGCTCAATGAAAAGAGAAGCTTAACTGTGTGAGCGGACTTCACGTGACACAGAGCAATTTAAACAGAAATCTTCCTTCTGGTTTCTCTCTGAGGTTATTTCTTTTTCCTGATATTCTAAAAAGCGTTTCCAAATGTCCTATCTCAAATTATACAAAAGCAGTGATTTCAAACTGCTCAATCCAAAGAAAGTTTTAACGCTATGAGATGAATACAAACGTCACAAAAGAGTTGCACAGGAAGCTTCTCTTCGATTTTGGATGAAAGACATTTCCTAGCCTCACGCGTGACTCTGGGTACCACTTACTATCCCTTTGCCAAAACCTCAAAAATGACTTTCAAACTGGGAAATGTAGAGTAAGCTTTAACCCTGTGAAAAGAATGGACATGTCAGAGAGCAGTTTCTTCTAGTGCTTCTTTCCTTTTTTTATTGGACGACATTTCAGTTTTTGCCTTGGTCTTCAATGCACTCAGAATATCACTCTTTTGGTTTTACAGGAACAGTGTTCAAACTGTGCTTTATGAGAAGAAAATTCGTGGATCCGTTCATGATGATATCCAAGCTGCATAATGTAAAGAAAGCTTTATCTATGTGATATGATTACACATATCACAGAGTAGTTTCCTAGTAAGCTTCTTTCCAGTTTTTGTCTGTGGCTATTTCCCTTTTCACCATCAGCGTCAGCATGCTCCCGAATATCACTTGGTAGCTGTTTCTCCAAAAGGGTTTCCCAGACGCTGTATGAGAAGAGAGGTATAACACTGTAACTGGAATGCACACGTCACAAAGCAGTTCCTTGGAAAGCTTCTCTCTAGTTTCAGTCTGAACATACTTCCTTTTTCACCGTTAGCTTCAAAGTGATCCCGAATATCCCATCACATGCTAAACTTACACAGGGCTAGAAAACTGCCAAATTAAAAGGGAGGCTTATCTGAGTGAGAGCAGTTAAGACGACACAGAGCAGTTTCACAGAAAGCTTCCTTCTGGATTTTACCTGAGGATATTTCTTTCTCCATGTTCTAAGGATCATTCCAAAATGTCCTTCCTCAGATTCCACAAAAACAGTGATTTCAAGCTGCTCAATCCAAAGAATGATTTAACTTCTTGAGACGAATACACATGTCACAAAGCAGTTGCTCAGAAAGCTTCTGTGCTGGTTTAACGGAAGGTGTTTCCTTGCTCGCCACAAGCCTCCAGGCATCACTAAATATCCCTTCACAGATTCTTCAATGACAGAGTTTCGAAACCGGGCAACATAGAGTAAGCATTATCTCTGTGAACTGAATGCCCATATCAGAGAGCAGATTCATGAAACACTTCTTCTTTGATTTTATTTCAGTATATTTAACTATTCACCATAGTCCTCAATGCATTTTGAAATATCACATTTTCAGTTTCACAGAAACAGTGTGCAAACACTGCCTTGTGAGAAAAGAGGTATAGCTCCCTGAGTGGAATGCATACATCATGAAGTAGTTTCTCAGAAAGCTTCTATCCAGTTTTTATCTGAAGATACCTCCTCTTTAAACATAGGCCTGAATGTGTTCCCGAATGTCCCTTTGCAGATCTTTGCATGACGGAGTTTCCAAACTGCATAATATATTTAAAGTTTTAACTATGCGAGATGAATAAATATGTCTAACACAAAGCAGTTTCACAGAAATCTTCTTTCCAGGTTTGTCTGAACATATTTCCTTTCTCACCAGAGAAGTCACTATACTCGCAAATATCTCTTGGTAGCTTTTTCTCCAAAAGGGATTCTGAAAAACTCTAGGAGAAGAAATTTATATTTCTGTGAGTGGAATGCACACTTCACAAAGCAGCTCCTCAGAACGCTTCTCTCCAGTTTCTATCTGAAGACGTTTCCTTTCTCATGGTAAGCTTCAAAGATACCCAGAGTATCCCTTCGCAGACTGAGCAATAACAGTGTTATGATACAGCTCAATGAAAAGAGAAGCTTAACTGTGTGAGCAGAATTCACGTGACACAGATCAATTTCACCGAAGGCTTCCTTCTGGTTTCTCTCTGAATTAATTGTTTTTCAGGATATTCTAAAGAGTGTTTCCAAATGTCCTTTCTCAGATTCCACAGAAACAGTGATTTCAAACTGCACCATCCAAAGAATGATTTGTACCTGTTAGATGAATACAAACATCACAAATGAGTTGCCTAGAAAGCTTCTCTCCAATTTTCATTGGAAGATATTTCCTTGCCTCAGACAAGCCTCTGGTCACCACTTACTATCCCTTCGCCCAAACCTGAAAGACAGACTTTCAAACTGGGAGATCTGTAGTAAGCTTTAACCCTGTAAACAGAATGGACATGTCAGAGAGCAGTTTCTTCGAGTGCTTCTTTCTGTTTTTTATTGGACGATATTTCACTTTTTGCCATAGTCTTTAATGTGCTCCGAATATCACTCTTTTGGTTTTACAATAACAGTGTTCAAACTCTGCCTTATGAGAAGAAAGTTATAACTCCCTGAGTAGAATGCTCACATCACCAAGCAGTGTCTCAGAAAGCTTCTCTCCAGTTTTTATGTGACTATATCTGTAATTTCACCATAGGCCCGGATGCAATCCCAAATATCCCTTTGCAGATCAATCCACGAAGGAGTTTTAAGCTGCGTAATGTAAAGAAAGCTTCACCTATGTCAGATGAATAACGAAAGCAAAAAGCAGAATCACAGAAAGCTTCTTTCTAGTTTTTATCTGAAGATATTTTCTTTTTGACCCTAGTCCTGGATGTAGTCCCGAAGGTCTCTTCGTGGATCCGTCCATGACAGTTTCCACACTGTGTAATGCAAACAAAGCTTTAACTATGAGAGATGATTACACATAACACAGAGAAGTTTCCTAGAAAGAATCTTTCCTGTTTTTGTGTGAGGCTGTTTTCCTTTTCACCAATGGCATCAACATACTCCCGAATATCACTTGGTACCTGTTTCTCCAAAATGATTCTCTGACGCCGTATGAGAAGAGAGAAATAACACTGTGAGTGGAATGCACAAATTTTCATAAAGCAATTCCTCGAAAAACTTCTCTCCAGTTTCGGTCTGAACATATTTCCTTTTTCACCGTAAGCCTCAAAGTGATCCCGAATATCCCATCACAGGCTAAACATACACAGGGTTAGAAAACTGCTCAATGAAATGAGAGGCTTAACTGAGAGAGAGGAATTAAGACAGCACAGAACAGTTTCACAGAAAGCTTCCTATAGGCCCGAATGTGATCAGAAATACCCTTCACGGATCCATCCACAATGTAGTATCCAAGTTGCGTAATGTAAAGAAAGCTTCATCTATGTGAGATGAATAAACATATCAAAAAGGAGATTCACAGAAATCTTCTTTCCAGTTTTTATCTGAAGATATTTCTTTTTTCACCATAGTCCAGAATGTGCTCCCGTAGGTCCCTTCTTCGATCACTCTATGACAGCTTCCAAGTTGCGTAATGTATTGAAAGCTTTATCTATATGAGATGATTACACATATCACAGAGTAGTTTCCTAAAAAGTTTCTTTCCAGTTTTTGTCTGAGGCTATTTTCTTTTTCACCATCAGCATCAACATGCTCCCGAATATCACTTGGTACCTGTTTCTAGAAAAGGGTTTCCCCGATGCTGTATGAGAAGAGAGGTATAACACTCTGAGTGGAATGCACACATCACAAAAAAGTTCCTTGGAAAGCTTCTCTTCAGTTTCGGTATGAACATATTTCCTATTTCAACATTAGCCTCAAAGTACTCCCGAATATCCCATCACACGCTAAATACGCAGAGGGCTAGAAAACTGATCAATGAAAAGGGAGGTTTATCTGGGTGAGAGGAATTACGACGACACAGAACAGTTTCACAGAAAGCTTCCTTCTGGATTTTACCTCAGGATATTTTGTTCTCCATATTCTAAGGACCATTCCCAAATGTCGTTCCTCAGATTCCACAAAAACAGTGATTTCACGCTGCTCAATTCAAAGAATGGATTAACTCTAGGAGACGAATACACACATCAAAAAGCACTTCCCCAGAACGTTTCTCTGCATGTTTCATTGGAAGACGTTTCCTCGCTCACCGCGAGCCTCCGGTGTCAAATATCCCTTGACAGATACTTGAAAGACAAAGTTTCGAAACTGGGCAACATAGAGTAAGCATTAAATGTGTGAAGTGAATGCTCATATCAGAGAGCAAATTCTTGGAACGCATCTTCCTAGATTTTATTTCAGTATATTTCACTGTTCGCCATAGTCCTCAATGCGTTCCGAAATATCACATTTTCGGTTTCAAGGAACAGTGTTCATACACTGACTTGTGAGAAAAGAGGTATAATTCCCTGAGTTGAATGCATACATCACAAAGTAGTTTCTCAGAAAGCTTCTATCCAGTTTTTATCTGAAGATATCTCCTCTTTCACCATAGGCTTGAATGTACTCCTGAACATCCCTTCATGGATCTGTGCATGACGGAGTTTCCAAACTGCCTAATATCATTAAAGTTTTAACTATGTGAGACACATATATATATCTAACACAAAGCAGTTTCACAGAAATCTTCTTTCCAGTTTTTGTCTGAGGATATTTCCTTTTTCACCATAGTCCTCTCTATACTCCCGAATATCTCTTGGTAGCTTTTTCTCCAAAAGGGATTCCAGAATCCTGTAGGAGAAGAAAGGTATATTTCTGTGAGTGGAATGCATACATCACAAAGCAGCTCCTCAGAGGGTTTCTCTCCAGTTTCAATCTGAAGGCGTTTCCTTTCTCAACGTAAGCCTCAAATCTTTCCAGAATATCCCTTCACATGCTATACAAAAACAGTGTTATGATACAGCTCAATGAAAAGAGAAGCTTAACTGTGTGAGTGAAATTCACGTGACACAGAGCAGGTTCACAGAAAGCTTGCTTCTGCTTTCTCTCAGAGTGATTTCAAACTGCTCAATCCAAGGAACGATTTAACTCTATGAGATGAATACAAACATCACAATAGAGGTGCGCATAAAGCTTCTCTCGGATTTTTGATGGAAGACATTTCCTTGCCTCACACAGGCCTCCGGTTGCCACTTATTATCCCTTCCCAGAACCCTTAAAGACCGACTTTCAAACTAGGAAATATAGAGTAACCTTTAACCCTGTGAAAAGAATGGACATTTCAGACTGCAGTTTCTTCGAGTGCTTCTTTCTGTATTTTTTTTTTTTTTTGGGTGACATTTCACTTTTTGTCATACTCTTCAAAATGCTCTGAATATCACTCATTTGGTTTTACAGGAACAGTGTTGAAACTGTGCCTGATGAGAAGAAAGTTTAATTCCCTGAGTGGAATGCACACATCACCAAGCAGTTTCTCAGAAAACTTCTCTCCAGTTTTTATATGACTTTATTTCCTCTTTCACCGAAGACCCGAATGTGATACCAAATATCCCTAAGCAGATTCATCCAGGAGGGAGTTTCCAAGCTGTGTAATGTAATGAAAGCTTCATCTATGTGAGATGAATAAACATAGCAAAAAGCAGATTCACAGAAATGTTCTTACCAGTTTTCATCTGAAGATACTTCCTTTTTCACCCTAGTCTTGAATATGCTCCCGGAGGTCCCTTCGTGGATCTGTCCATGACTGCTTTCAGGCTGCATAATGTAAAGAAAGCTTTATCTATGTGAGATGAGTGCACATACTACTGAGTAATGTTTGGAATAACGGAGGCAAGAAGGCGCATTTCCGGGTTCTTCATCATCAACTCTTTCCGTGTGCGTGAAAATGCAGCTGGCGCCCGGGAAGTTGCAGACCAACCATGCATGCGACAGGTGATGTCAATACGAAGAGACCAAGATTTTCCTGGTGGCACCTGCGGAGCCTTCACCCCCCGACACACCCGTACCCCGCCGCTCCCAGCAGGCACACCGCATGGGCTTCCTCTGCCCCTACTCTTTTCGGGACTGGGTGACTCTCTTGGCCTCCTTTGCCGGAGGCCGACAGACTACACCATACACAACTTTTTTCCTGGAGCTAGATGATCAAAGAATAAATTTGCAGTTTTGCTTTTAGCCTTGCCTGCATGCTGGTTCTTCTGTGCTTGCTCTGGTCATTCTTAGAAAAACAAATCTGTTGGTGCCGAAACCCGGGAGGAGACCCCTCCTCTGGCCTCTAAGGGTTGAGGAACCTCCTCCTGCTCCCACGCCGCAGACGGACCCTGACCTGACACCCACTTCCCTCACTCTCATGGCCTTTCTGCAGTAAGTGCCCTTGTCTCCTCTTCACCTCTCTCGGCTAAAAATCCTGTGCAGTTCCGAAGCTTAGTTTTGAACCACCAATTGGCTTGGGAGACCTGTTCAGGATGGAGACGTACCTCACTTTAAGGTAATCTCCACCTTGGCTCCAAGAGCCTCCAGTCTGTCTCTGGTGATTTCAAAGGATGCTTTGAACCCAGGCAGAGATCTCCATTGTGTAAGTAAAGAGGAAACAAATGGGAACCCTCCAGTCCAAATTTCCAAAGAGAACCCCCTTAGGTTGGCTCCTAGCCAATTTAAAAACCTTACAGCAGTTAATTTTCCTTTTCACTGTGGCGTGGCCCCAATTCAAACTTCATAATCAGTCTCAGTGGCCACCAGAGGGCACTTTAGACCATAATGTTCTGATTGACCTCAGCAATTTCTGCCAGTGGCTAGGCAAGTGGTCCGAAATTTATTACATAGAAGGCTTTTGGGCCTTACACTCTCATCCCGACTTATGTAGCCAGTGTTCTTTGCTTCAGGTTATACTGGCCAAGGATGCCGGCTCACAGGCACCCGAAAAAGAGGAGTCTTTATTCCTTTCTGTTCAGCCGGAAAGTAACCTAGGGTTTCCTTCTGTCTCCATACCCTCACCCCCACCCTACATTCCTCCTTCGTTTTTCAATCAGCTCCTGACATTTGCAAAAAACTTCAAGAGGTAGAGGATGGTCCTCAGGCACCAATACAAGACCTGGTTACATTAGCCTTTAAGGTCTATAACTCCAGAGAGGAGATGGCTGAAGCAGAGCGACAGGCTCGCCTCAAACAGAAGTTACAGCTCCTAGCAGTGGCTTTACAGTCCATTCGTAACACCAGATCAGAGAGTACACATCCTGCAGACTCCAAGGTTACAAAAGGAGCCTGCTATAGGTGCGGCAATGCAGGACACTATGCCAACAGGTATCCACGGGGTCCTCGAGCCACAACGCAGCATTGCTGTAAGTGCAAGGCATGAGGACGTTGGGCCAGCGAATTTCCTAACCCTCGTCCACCAGCAACCCCCTGCCCTATTTGCCAACATTAAGGACACAGGAAGTCTGATTGCCCCAAATTGGGAACAGGTGCCGCGTCTCGACATGACTCCCTTTCCCAGGATACTGGGAGCTCCTTCCAGCTCCTACATCTGGAAGATGACAACTGAAGGTGCCAAGACTCCGGGACCCCCATCACCCTTGCCGAGTCGTGGGGAACTCTCCTGGTAGCAGGTAAGACAATTAATTTTTTAATCAACAGTGGGGCTATCTATTCTATTTTTCCATCCTTCTCTGGAACTAGCCTTCCATCCAATCCACAACTTAATTGCTGCCTGGTCAACAACTACTTTGCAAACTCATTCCTCATTCCCAGCTAGAAAGGGCCCCCACCAAAAACAATAAGTGGAAATCAGTTCAACTTTCCCCCACTTGCCTCAAACGTACTAAATTTGCTTAACTATTTCATACTCCCCAGCCTTGCCAGGACCATCCTTTTGGGTTTTGTCTATATTTCAACAAATGTTTCCATTCCTCATTTCTACACTAATACTGTGTTTTATTTTATGTTTTGCCCACATTTGATCAAATTTCTCCATGCCAAGGTACAAGAAATCACTCGCGTCACCTTCAACCAAATGTTTCTTCATCTGTACGTCCAAACACCAACCATAGGCCTCGACCTTAATGACGTCCCTTAACAGCAGGAAGTAGCCAGACAGATCATGGCACCCCTTTATCACTATTACCAATAAAAGGTTGGACTATTTGGGTGAACAGAGGCAAGATGGCTCATTTCCGGGTTCTTCAT
The DNA here is from genome assembly GCF_002776525.5 of Piliocolobus tephrosceles. Taxonomy (NCBI): domain Eukaryota; kingdom Metazoa; phylum Chordata; class Mammalia; order Primates; family Cercopithecidae; genus Piliocolobus; species Piliocolobus tephrosceles. Next base: position 45,635,430 of record NC_045438.1, read on the forward strand.
CACCAACTCTTCCCGTGTGCATGAAAATGCAGCTGGCACCCAGGAAGGTGCAGACGAACCAGGCATGCACCAGGTGATGTCAATCCGAAGAGACCAAGATTTACCTGGTGGCACCTGCGGAGCCTTCCCCCCCCCCCCCTCCCGACACCCCCTTGTCCCGACAATTGCCCTTCCAATCCTAGAAAAGCCGTTCCGGGTAGGCATGCCATGTGGGCTTCCTCAGCCCCTACTCTTGGCGGGACTGCATTAAGAACTCTGCCTGGGCTGCTCTCTTGGCCTCCTTTGCCAGAGGCCAACAGACTTCACCGTACACACCTATTTTCCTGGAGCTAGATGACCAAGTAATAAATTTGCTGTTTTGCTTTTAGTCTTGCCTTCTCGCTGGTTCTTTTGTGCTCACTCGAATGGTTCTTAGAAAAGCAAATCCGGTAATTTCTTAGAAAGCTTCTTTCCAGGTTTTGTCTGAGGCTATTTCCCTTTTCACTATCAGCATCAACATGCTCCCGAATATCACCTGGTACCTGTTTCTTGAAAAGGGTTTCCCTGACACTGTATGAGAAGAGAGGTATAACACTGTGACCAAAATGCACACGTCACAAAGCAGCTCCTCGGAAAGCTTATCTCCAGTTTCGGTCTGAATATATTTCCTTTTTCACAGTAAGCCTCAATGTGCTCCCGAATATCCAATAACATGCTAAACATACACAGGGCTAGAAAACTGTTCAATGAAAAGAGAGGCTTATCTGAGTGAGAGGAGATAAAATGACACAGAGCAGTTTCACAGAAAGCTTCCTTCTGGATATTACCTGAGGATATTTCTTTCTCCATATTCTAAGGATCTTTCCCAAATATCCTTCCTCAGATTCCACAAAAACAGTGATTCCAAGCTACTCAATCCAAAGAATAGTTTAAGTCTATCAGACGAATACACACATCACAAAGCATTTGCTCAGAACGTTTCTCTGCAGGTTTCATCGGAACACATTTCCTCACTCACCACAAGCCTCTGGGCGTCACTAAATATCCCTTCACAGATTCCTCAAAGACAGAGTTTCGAAACTTGGCAACATAGAGTAAGCATTAACTCTGTGAATCGAATGCAACTATCAGAGAGCAGATTCTTTGAAGGCTTCCTCCTCGATTTTATTTCAGTATATTTCACTATTCGCCATAGTCCACAATGCGTTCTGAAATATCCCTTTTTCTGTTTCACAGGAAAAGTGTTCAAACACTGCCTTGTGAGAAAAGAGGTATAACTCCCTCAGTGGAATGCATACATCACAAAGCAGTTTCTCAGAAAGCTTCTATCCAGTTTTTACCTGAAGATATCTCCTCTTTCACTGTAGGCCTGAATGTGCTCCCGAAAGTCCCTTCACGGATCGGTGCATGACGGAGTTTTCAAACTGCGCAATGTAACTAAAGTTTTAACTATGCGAGACGAATAAATGTATCTAACCCAAAGCAGTTTCACAGAAATCTTCCTTCCACTTTTTGTCTCAGGATATTTTATTTTACAATGTAGTCATTGCTATACTCCCGAATATCTCTTTGTAGCTTTTTCTCCAAAAGAGATTCTGGAGTCCTCTAGGAGAAGAAAGGTATATTTCTTTGAGTGTAATGCACACATCACAAAGTGGCTCCTCAGAAAGCTTCTCTCCAGTTTCTATCTGAAGACGTTCCCTTTCACACCGTAAGCCTCAAAGCCCTCCAAAATATCCCATCGCAGACTAAACAAAAACAGTGTTGTGACACAACTCAATGAAAAGTGAAGCTGAACTGAGTCAGCGGAATTCACGTGACACAGAGCAGTTTCACAGAAAGCTTCCTTCTAGTTGTCTCTGAGGTTATTTCTTTTTCAGAATATTCTAAAGAGTGTTTCCAAATGTCCTTTCTCAGATTCCACAGAAACAGTGATTTCAAACTGCTCAATCCAAAGAATGATTTAACGCTATAAGATGAATACAAACATCACAAGGGAGTTCTGCTGAAAACTTCTCTCCAATTTTCGATGGAAGACATTTCCTTGCCTCACACAGGCCTCCGGTCGCCACTTACTATCCCTTCACAAAACGCTCAAAGACCGCCTTTCAAACTGGGAAACGTAGAGTAAGCTTTAACACTGTGAAAAGTATGGACATGCCAGAGAGCAGTTTTTTCGAGTGCTTCTCTCTGTTTTTTTATTGGGCGACATTTCACTTTTAGGCCTAGTCTTCAATATGAGACAACTGCTTTGCGATGTTTGTATTCATCTCCTAGAATTAAACCATTCTTTGGATTGAGCAGCTTGAAATCACTGTTTTTGTGAAATCTGAGGAAGGACATTTTGGAACGATCCTTAGAATTTGGGGAAAGAAATATCCTCAGGTAAAATCCAGAAGGAAGTTTTCTGTAAAACTGCTCTGTGTCGTCTTAATTCCTCTCACTCAGAAAAGCCTCTTTTTTTCTTGAGCAGTTTTCTAGCCCTGTGTATGTTTAGCATGTGATGGGATATTCGAGAGCAGTTTGAGGCTAACGGTGAAAGAGGAAATATGTGTAGACCGAAACTGGAGAGAAGCTTACCGAGAAACTACTCTGTGACGTTTTCATTCCAGTTACAGTGTTATGCCTCATTCTTCATACAACGTCGGGGAACACTTTTGGAAAAAACTGCTATCAAGTGATATTTGGGAGCATGTTGATGCCGATGGTGAAAAGGGAAATAGCCTCAGACAAAAACTGGAAAGAAGCTTTCTAGGAAAATACTCTGTGATATGAGTAATCATCTCACATAGATAAAGCTTTATTTACATTATGCAGCTTGGAAATTACCATGGCTGGATTTATGAAGGGATCTTCAGGAGCACATTCTGGACTGTGGTGAAAAAGGAAATATCTTCAGACAAAAATTGGAAAGAAGCTTTCTGTGAATCTGCTTTTTGCTCTGTTTATTCAACTCACATAGATGAAGCTTTCTTTACATTACACTGCTTGGAAACTCCCTCATGGATGTTTGGGATCACATTCGGGCCTATGGTGAAACAGGAAACATAGTCAGATAAAAAGTTGAGAGAAGCTTTCTGAGAAACTGCTTGGTAATGTGTGCATTGCACACAGGGAGTCATAACTTTCTTATAAAGCACAGTTTGAACGCTGTTCCTGTAAAACCAAAAGAGTGATATTCAGAGCACATTGAAGACTGTGGCAAAAAGTGAAATATTGTCCAATAAAAAACATGTGCCAGTTTCAAAGTCGGTCTTTCAGGATTTTGGGAAGGGATAATAAGTGGCAACCGGAGGCCTGTGTGAGGCAAGGAAATGTCTTCCATCGAAAATTGGAGAGAAACTTTCTGTGCAACTCTTTTGTGATGTTTGTATTCATCTCATAGAGTTAAATCATTCTTTTGATTGAGCCGTTTGAAATCACTTTTTCTATGGAATGTGAGAAAGGACATTTGGAAACACTATTTAGAATATCCTGAAAAAGAAATAACCTCAGAGAGAAACCAGAAGGAAGCTTTTTGTGGAACTGCTCTGTGTCACGTAAATTCTGCTCACACAGTTAGGCTTCTCTTTTCATTGAGGTGTATCATAAGACTGTTTTTTTTTTAGTCTGCAAAGGGATATTCTGGAACACTTTGAGGCTTCCAGTGAGAAAGGAAACGTCTTTAAATAGAAACCGGAAAGAAGTTTTTGAGGAGCTGCTTTCTGAAATGTGCATTCCACTCACTGAGGTACACCTTTCTTCACATATACGATTCTGGAATCCCTTTTCGAGAAAAAGCTACCAAGAGACATTTGGGAGTATAAGGAGGACTATGATGAAAAAGGAAATATCTTCAGTGAAGAACTGGAAAGAATATTTCTGTGAAACTGCTTTGTGTTAGATATATTTATTCATCTTGCATGATTAAAACTTTTCTTATATTACGCAGTATGGAAACTCCATCATGAACAGATCCTCAAAGGGACATTCTGGATAACATTCAGCCCTATGATGAAAGAGGAGATATCTTCAGATAAAAACTGGATAGAAGCTTTTTGAGAAACTACTTTGTGATGTATGCATTCCACTCAGGGAGTGATACCTCTTTTCTCACCAGGCCGTGTTTGCACACTGTTCCTGTCAAAACGAAAAAGTGATGTTTTTGTTCACATTGAGGACTATGGCGAATAGTGAAATATACCGAAATAAAATTGAGGAAGAAGCGTTCCAAGAATCTGCTCTCTGATATGTGCATTCACTTCACAGTGTTAATGCTTACTCTATGTTGCCCAGTTTCAAAACTCTGTCTTTGAAGAATCTGTGAAAGGATATTTAGTGATGCCCAGAGGCTTGTGGTGAGTGAGGTAATGTCTTCCGGTGAAACTTGCAGAGAAACTTTCACAGCAACTACTCTTGGATGTGTGTATTCGTCTCAAAGAGTTAAACAATTCTTTGGATTGAGCAACTTGAAGTCACTCTTTTTGTGGCATCCGAGGAAGGACATTTGAGAACGATCCTTAGTATATGAAGAAAGAAATATCCTCCGGAAAAATCCAGTAGGAAGCTTTCTGTGAAACTGCCCCGTGTCATCTTCATTCCTCTCGCTCAATTAAGCCTCTCATTCCATTGAGCAGTTTTTTAACCCTGTGTATGTTCAGCGTGTGATGGGATATTTGGGAGCACTTTGAGGCTAACAGTGAAAAAGGAAATATGTTCATACCGAAACTGGAGACAAGCTTTCCGCGGACCTGGTTTGTGACGTGTGCATTCCAGTCACCGTGTTATACCTCTCTTCTCATACAGTGTCGCGGAAACCCTTTTGGACAAACAGGTACCAAGTGATATTTGGGAGCATGTTGATGCCGATGGTGAAAATAGGAAATAGCCTCAGACAAAACCTGGAAAGACGCTTTGTAGGATACTACTCTGTGATATGTGTAATCATTTGACATAGTAAAGCTTTCTTTACATTATGCACCTTGGAAACTGTCATGGACGGATCCACGAAGGGACCTTGGGAGCACATTCAGGACTGTGGTGAAAAAGGAAATATCTTCAGATAAAAACTGGAAAGAAGCTTTCTGTGAATCTGCTTTTTTGTTATATTTATTCATCTTATAGAGATGAAGCTTTCTTTACATTACACAGCTTGGAAACTCCCTCATGGATGTATCCATGAAAGGTTATTTGGGATCACATTGGGGCCTATGGTGAAATACGAAATATAGTGAGATAAAAACTGGAGAGAAGCTTTCTGAGAAACTACTTCATGATGTGAGCATTCCACTCAGGGCGTTGTAACTTTCTTCTCATAAGGCAGAGATTGAACACTGTTCCAGTAAAACCAAAAGAGTGGTATTTGAAGCACATCGAAGACTATGGCAAAAAGTGAAATGTCGTCCAATAAAAAAGAGAAAGAAGCACTCGAAGAAACTGTTCTCTGACACGTGCATTCCTTTCACAGGGTTAAAGCTTCCATTACATTTCCCAGTTGGGAAGTTGGTCTTGAGGGTTCTGCAAGGAGATACTAAGTAGCGACCGGATTCCTGTGTTGAGCAAGGAAATGTCTTCCACCGAAAATTGGAGAGAAGCTTTCTGTTCAACTGTTTTGTGATGTTTGTATTCATCTCATAGAGTTAAATCATTCTTTGGAAGGAGGAGTTTCTAATCACTGTTTCTGTGGAATCTGAGGAAGGTCATTTGGAAACGCTCTTTAGAATATCCCGAAAAAGGAATAAACTCAGTGAGAAACCAGCAGGCAGCCCTCTGTGAAACTGCTCTGTGTCTTGTGAATTCCGCTCACACAGTTAAGCTACACTTTTCATTGAGCAGTATTATAACACTGTTTTTCTTTAGTTTGCGAAGGGATATTCATGAGTGCTTTGAGGCTTATGATGAGAAAGGAAACGCCTTCAAATAGAAACTGAAGAGAAGCTTTCTGAGGAGCTGGTTTGTGACATGTGCATTCCACTGTCAGAAATATACCTTTCCTCTCCTAGAGGATTCCTTAATCCCTTTTGGAGAAAGAGCTACCCAAAGACATTCAGGGGTAAAGGGATGGCTATGGTGAAAAAGGAAATATCCTCAGACAAAAGCTGGAAATAAGATTTCTGTGAAACTGCTTTGGGTTAGATATATTTATTCATCTTGCATAGTTAAACTTTTCTTTTATCACGCAGTTTGGAAACCCCGTAATGCATGGATTTGCAAAGGGACATTAGGGAGCACATTGAGGCCAACGGTAAAAGAGGAGAAACCTTCAGATAAAACTGGATAGAAGCTTTCTGAGAAACTGCTTTGTGATGTATGTATTCCACTCTAGGAGTTATACCTCTTTTCTCACAAGGCAGCGTTTGAACACTGTTCCTGTGAAACCGAAAAAGGGATACTTTGAAACGCATTGAGGACCATGGCGAATAGTGAAATATACTGAAATAAAATCGAGGAAGAAGCGTTTCAAGAATCTGCTCTTTGATATGTGCATTCACTTCACAGTGTTAATGCTTACTCTTTGATGCCCAGTTTCGAAACTCTGTCTTCAAAGAATCTTGAAAGAATGAAGGGATATTTAGTGACACCTGGAGGCTTGTGGTGAGCAAGGAAACGTCTTCTTTTTTTTTTTTTATTATACTTTAAGTTCTAGGGTACATGTGCATAACGTGCAGGTTACATATGTATACATGTGCCATGTTGGTGTGCTGCACCCATCAACTCGTCAGCACCCATCAATTCATCATTTATATCAGGTATAACTCCCCAATGCAATCCCTCCCCCCTCCCCCCTCCCCATGATAGGCCCCAGTGTGTGATGTTCCCCTTCCCGAGTCCAAGTGAGCTCATTGTTCAGTTCCCACCTATGAGTGAGAACATGCGGTGTTTGGTTTTCTCTTCTTGTGATA
>NC_045438.1:45642389-45735419 GCF_002776525.5 Piliocolobus tephrosceles
ACCTATGAGTGAGAACATGCGGTGTTTGGTTTTCTCTTCTTGTGATATTAAAAAATCAGGAAACAATAGGTGTTGGAGAGGATGTGGAGAAATAGGAACACTTTTACACTGTTGGTGGGATTGTAAACTAGTTCAACCACTATGGAAAACAGTATGGCGATTCCTCAAGGATCTAGAACTAGATGTACCATATGACCCAGCCATCCCACTACTGGGTATATACCCAAAGGATTATAAATTATGCTACTACAAAGACACATGCACACGTATGTTTATTGCGGCACTATTCACAATAGCAAAGACTTGGAATCAACCCAAATGTCCATCAGTGACAGACTGGATTAAGAAAATGTGGCACATATACACCATGGAATACTATGCAGCCATAAAAAAGGATGAGTTTGCGTCCTTTGTAGAGACATGGATGCAGCTGGAAACCATCATTCTTAGGAAACGTCTTCTGATGAAACCTGCAGAGCAACTTTCTAAGCCACTGCTTTGGGATCTGTGTATTTCTCTCATACCGTTAAACCGTTCTGTTGATTGAGCAGCTTGAAATCACTCTTTCTGTGGAATCTGAGGAAGGACATTTGGGAACGATACTAAGAATATGGAAAAAGAAATATCTTCAGGTAAAATCCAGAAGGAAGCTTTCTGTGAAGCTGCTCTGTGTCGTCTTAGTTGTCTCACTCTGACAAGCCTCTCTTTTCATAGAACAGTTTTGTAGCCCTGTGTATGTTTAGCGTGTGATGGGATATTCAGGAGCACACTGAGGCTAACGGTGTAAAAGGAAATATGTTCATACCGAAACTGGACAGAAGCTTTCCGAGGAACTGCACTGTGACGTGTGCATTTCAGTCACAGTGTTATACCTCTCTTCTCATACAGTGTAGGGGAAACCCTTTTGGGGAAACAGGTACCAAGTGATATTCGGGAGCATGTTGATGCCGATGGTGAAAAAAGAAATAGCCTCAGACCAAAACTGCAAAGAAGCTTTCTAGGAAACTACTCTGGGATATTAGTAATCATCTCACATAGATAAAGCTTTCTTTACATTACACAGCTTGGAATCTCCCTCGTGGATGGATCTGAGAAGGGATATTTGGGATCATATTCGGACCTGTGGTGAAATAGGAAATATAGTCAGATAAAAACTGGTGAGATGATTTCTGACAAACTGCTTGGTGATGTGTGCTTTCCATTCAGGGAGTTATAACTTTCTTCTCATAAAGCACAGTTTGAACGCTGTTCCTGTGTAACTGAAAGAGTGATATTAGGAGCACATTGAAGACTATAGCAAAAAGTGAAATGTCGTCCAATAAAAAACAGAAGGAAGCACTCGAAGAAACTGCTCTCTAACATGTCCATTCTTTTCACAGGGTTAAAGCTTACTCTACATTTCCCAGTTTAAAAGTCAGTCTTTGAGGTTTCTGCAAAGGGATAGTAAGTCGGGACCTGAGGCCTGTGTGAGGCAAGGAAATGTCTTCCATCGAAAATTGGAGAGAAGCTTTCTACGCAACTATTTTGTGATGTTTGTATTCATCTCATATTGTTAAATCATTCTTTAGATTGAGCGGTTTGAAATCACTGTTTCTGTGGAATTTGAGAAAGGACATTTGGAAACACTCTTTAGAATATCCTGGAAAAAAATGATCTCAGAGAGAAACCAGAAGGAAGCTTTCTGTGAACCTGCTCTGTGTCACATCAATTCCGCTGAAACAGTTAAGCTTCTCTTTTCATTGAGCTGTATCATAACTTGTTTTTGATTAGTCTGTGAAGGGATATTCTGGAGGGCTTTGAGGCTTATGATGAGAAAGGAAACGTCTTCAGATAGAGACTGGAGAGACGCTTTCTGAGGAGCTGCTTTGTGACGTGTGCATTCCACTCAAAGAAATATACCTTTCTTCTCCTAGAGGATTCCGGAATCCCTTTTGGAGAAAAAAAAAAAAAAAACTACCAAGAGATAATCGGGAGAATAGTGATGAGTATGGTGTAAAAGGAAATATCCTCAGACAAAAACTGGAAAGAAGATTTCTGTGAAACTGCTTTGTATTAGTTATATTTATTCGTCTGGCATTGTTAAAACTTTAATTATATTATGCAATTTGGAAACTCGTTCATGCACAGATCTGTGAAGGGACATTCAGGAGCATATTCAGGCCTACGGTGAAAGAGGAGATATCTTCAGATAAAAACTGCATAGAAGCTTTCTGAGAAACTACTTTGTGATGTATGCATTCCACTCAGGGCGTTATACCTCTTTTCTCAGAAGGCAGTGTTTGAACGTTGTTCCAGTGAAACCGAAAATGGGATATTTTGAATGCATTGAGGACTCTGGCGAATAGTGAAATATACTGAAATAAAATCGAGGAACAATTGTTCCAAGAATCTGCTCTCTGATATGTTTATTCACTTCACAGAGTTAATGCTAGCTCTATGTTGCCCAGTTTCGAAACTCTGTCTTTGAAGAATCTGCGAAGGGATATTTAGTGATGCTCGGAGGCTTGTGGTGAGTGAGGAAATGTCTTCTGATGTAACCAGCAGGGAAACGTTCTAAGCAACTTCTTGGTGATGTGTATATTCGTCTCAAAGATGTAAAGCATTCTTTGGATTGAGCAGCTTGAAATCACTGTTTTTGTGGAATCTGAGGAATTACATCCTTAGAATAAGGAGAAATAAATATCCTCAGGTAAAATCCAGAAGGAAGCTTTCTGTGAAACTGCTTTTTGTCGTCTTAATTCCTCTCACTCAGATAAGCTTCTCTTTTCATCGAGCAGTTTTCCTGTCCTGTGTACGTTTAGCGTGTGATGGGATGCTCGGGAGCACTTTTATGTTAACGGTGAAAAAGGAAGTATGTTCAGACAGAAACTGGAGAGAAGCTTTCCGAGGAACTGCTTTGTGATGTGTGAATCCTAGTCACAGTGTTATACCTCTCTTCTCATACATTGTCAGGGAAACCCTTTTGGAGAAACAGGTACCAAGTGATATTCGAGGGCATGTTGATGCAGATGGCGAAAAGGGAAATAGCCTCAGAAAAAAACTGGAAAGAAGCTTTCTAGGAAATAACTCTGTGATATGTGTAGTCACCTCACATAGAAAAAGCTTTCCTTGTATTACGCAGCTTGGAAACTGTCATGGACGGATCCAGGAAGGGACCTTCTTCAGCACTTTCTGGACTATGGTGAGAAAAGATATATCTTCAGATAAAAACTGGAAAGAAGCTTTCTCTGAATCTGCTATTTGCTATGTTTATTCATCTCACATAGATGAAGCTTTCTTTACATTACACAGTTTGGAAACTCCCTCGTGAATGGATCCACAAAAGGATATTTGAGAACACATTTGGGCCTGTGGTGAAATAGGAAATATAGTCTGATAAAAACTGGAAAGAAGTATTCTGAGAAACTGCTCCGTGGTGTGTGTATTCCACTCCGGGAGTTACAACTTTCTTCTCATAAGGCACAGTTTGAACACTCTTCCTGTAAAACCAAAAGAATAATATTTGGAGCACATTGAAGACTAGGGCAAAAAGTGAAATGTCGTCCAATAAAAAACAGAGAGAAGCACTCGAAAAACTGCTCTCTGGCAGGTCCATACTTTTCACAGTGTTAAAGCTTACTCTACATTTCCAAGTTTGAAAGTCGGTCTTTGAGGGTTCTGTGAAGGGAAAGTAAGTGGTGCCCGGAGGCCTGTGTGAGACAAGGAAATGTCTTCCATCGAAAATCGGAGAGAAGCTTTCTGCGCAACTCCCTTGTGATTTTTGAATTCATCTCATAGAGTTAAAACGCTCTTTAGAATATCCTGAAAAAGAAATAACCTCAGAGAGAACCAGAAGGAAGCTTTCTGTGAACCTGCTCTCTGTCACATGAATTCTGCTCACACAGTTAAGCTTCTCTTTTCATTGAGCTGTATCATAACACTGTTTTTGCTTAGTCTGCGAAGGGATACTATCGAGGGCTTTGAGGCTTATGGTGAGAAAGGAAACGTCTTCATATAGAAACTGGAGAAAAGCTTCCTGAGAAGCTGCTTTGTGACATGTGCATTCCACTCACAGAAATATACCTTTCTTCTGGTGTTTTAGACATGAATTCCTTGCCCATGCCTATGTCCTGAAAGATACTACCTAGATTTTCTTCTAGGGTTTTTATAGAATTAGGTATAACATTTACGTGTCTATTCCATCTTGAATTAATTTTATTATAAGAAGTAAGGAAAGGATCCATTTTCAGCTTTATACTTATGGCTAGCCAATTTTCCCAGCACCATTTGTTAAATAGGGAATCCTTTCCCAATTTCTTGTTTCTCACAGGTTTATCAAAGATCAGATGGCTGTATATGTGTGTTATTATTTATGAGGACTCTGTTCTGTTCCATTAGTCTCTATCTCTGTTTTGGTACCAGTACCATGCTGTTTTGGTTACTGTTGCCTTGTAGTATAGTTTGAAGTCAGGTAGCGTGATACCTCCAGCCTTGTTGTAAATCATGCTGCTATAAAGTCACATGTACACTTTATGTTTATTGTGGCACTATTCACAATAGCAAAGACTTGGAATCAACCCAAATATCCATCAGTGACAGACGGGCTTAGGAGAATGTGGCACATATACACCATGGAATACTATGCAGCCATAAAAAGGATGAGTTTGCATCCTTTGTAGGGACATGGATGCAGCTGGGCACCATCATTCTTAGCAAACTATCACAAGAACAGAAAACCAAACACTGCATGTTGTCACTCATAGGTGGGAACTGAACAATGAGATCACTTGGAGTTGGGAAGGGGAACATCACACATCGGGGCCTATCATGGGGAGGGGGTGGGTTGAGGGATTGCATTGGGAGTTATACCGGATATAAATGAAAATAGATGGGTGCTGATGAGTTGATGGGTGAAGCACAGCAATGTGGCACAGGTATACATAGGTAACAAACCTGCCCATTGTGCCCATGTACCCTAGAACTTAATGTATAATAATAATAATAATAATGATAATAATAATAATAATAAAATATGTATACCTTTTTTCTTCTAAAGGATTCTGGAATCCTTTTTGGAGAAAAAGCTACCAAGAGATATTTGGGAGTATAGAGATGACTATGGTGAAAAAGAAAATATCCTCAGACAAAAACTGAAAAGAAGAGATCTTTGAAATTGCTTTGTGTTAGATATATTTATTCGTCTGGCATAGTAAAATCTTTAATTATATTACGCAGTTTGGAAACTCCATCATGCACAGATCCGCGAAGGGATATTCGGGAGCAGTTTCAGGCCTACGGTGAAAGAGGAGATATCTTCAGATTAAAACTGGATAGAAGCATTCTGAGAAACGACTTTGTGATGTATGCATTCCACTGAGGTTGTTATACCCCTTTTCTCACAATGCAGTGTTTGAACTCTGTTCCTGTGAAACCGAAAAAGTGATATTTTGGAATGTATTGAGGATATGGCGAATAGTGAAATACACTGAAATAAAATCGAGGAAGAAGCTTTCCTAGAATCTACTCTCTGATATGTGAATTCACTTGACAGAGTTAATGCTTACTCTATGTTGCCCAGTTTCGAAACTCTGTCTTTCAAGAATCTGTGAAGGGATATTTAATGACGCCCGGAAGCTTGTGGTTAGCGAGGAGACCTCTTCCGATGAAGACTTCAGAGAAACGTTTTGAGCAACTGCTTTGAGATGTGTGTATTCGTCTCGTAGAGATAAACTATTATTTAGAATGAGCAGCTTGATATCACTGTTTTTGTGGCATCTGAAGAAGGACATTTGGGAACAATCCTTAGAATATGGAGAAAGAAATATCCTGAGGTAAAATCCAGAAGGAAGCCTTCTGTGAAACTGCTCTGTATCGTCTTAATTCCTCTCATTCAGATAAGCTTCTCTTTTCATTGAGCAGTTTTGTAGCCCAGTGCACACTTAGAATGTGATGGGACATTCGGGAGCACATTGAGGCTGACGGTGAAAAGGAAATATGTCCAGACCGAAACTGGAGAGAAACTTCCGAGGAACTGCTTTGTGACGTGTGCATTCCAGTCACAGTTTTATACCTCTCTTCTCATACAGTGTCAGGGAAATTATTTTGCAGAAACACGTACCAAGTGATATTTGGGAGCATGTTGATGCCAGTGGTGAAAAGGGAAATAGCCTCAGACAAAAACTGCAAAGAAGCTTTCTAGGAAAATACTCAGTGATATGTGTAATCATCTCACATAGATAAAGCTTTCTTAACATTACACAGCTTGGAACTTGTCATGGAGGGATCCACGAAGGAACCTTCGAGAGCACATTCTGTATGAGGGTGAAAAAGGAAATATCTTCAGATAAAAACTGGAAAGAAGCTTTCTGTGAATCTGCTTTTTTCTATGTTTATTCATCTCACATAGAGGAAGCTCTCTTTACATTACACAGCTTGGGAACTTCCTCATGGATGGATCTGCCAAGGGATATTTAGCATCACATTCAGGCCTATAGTGAAAGAGGAAATATAGTCAGATAAAAACTGGAGAAAAGCTTTATGAGAAACTGCATGATGATGTGTGTATTCCACTCACGGATTTATAACTTACTTCTCATAAGGCACAGTTTGAACAGTGTTACTGTAAAACCAATAGAGTGATATTCGGAGCACGTTGAAAAATGTGGCAAAAAGTGAAATGTCGTCCAATAAAAAACAGAAAGAATCACTCGAAGAAACAGCTCTCTGACATGTCCAATATTTTCAAAGGGCTAAAGCTCACGCTACATTTCCGAGTTTGAAAGTTTATCTTTGAGGTTTCTGTGAAAGGATAGTAAGTGGCAACTGGAGGCCTGTGTGAGGCAAGGAAATGTCTTCCATCGAAAATCGGAGAGAAGTTTTCTGCACAACACTTTTGTGATGTTTCTATTCATCTCACAGAGTTAAAATATTCTTTGGATTGAAAAGTTTGAAATCACTGTTTCTGTGGAATCTGAGAAAGGACATGTGGAAACACTTTTTAGAATATCCTGACAAAGAAAAAACCTCAGAGACAAACCAGAAGGAATCTTTCTGTGAAACTACTCTGTGTCACGTGAATTCCACTCACACAATTAAGATTCTCTTTTCATTGAGCTGTATCATAACACTGATTTTGTTTAGTCTGCGAAGGGATATTCTGGAGGACTTTGAGGCTTACAGTGTGAAAGGAAACGTCTTCAGATAGAAACTGGAGAGAAGCTTTCTGAGGAGCCACTTTGTGACGTGTGCATTCCACTCAGAGAAATATACCTTTCTTCTCCTGGAGGAGTCCAGAATCCCTTTTGGAGAAAAAGCTACAAAGAGATATTTGGGAATATAGCAATGACTACGGTGAAAAAGGAATTATCCTCAGACAAAAACTGTTAAGACAATTTCTGTGAAACTGCTTTGTGTTAGATATATTCATTCATCTCGCATAGTTAAAACTTTAGTTCCATTACACAGTTTGAAACTCCATCCTGCACAGATCTGCGAAGGGACGTTCGGGAGCACATTCAGGCCTACGGTGAAAGAGGAGATATCCTCAGATAAAAACTGGATAGAAGCTTTCTGAGAAACTACTTTGTGATGTATGCATTCCACTCAGGGAGTTATACCTCCTTTCACACAAGGCAATGTTTGAACACTGTTACTGTGAAACCGTAAAAGTGATATTTCGGAACTCATTGAGGACTATGGCAAATAGTTAAATATACTGAAATTAAATCGAGAAAGAAGCATTCCAAGAATCTGCTCTCTGATATGTGCATTCACTTCACAGAGTTAATGCTTACTCTCTGTTACCAAGTTTTGAAACTCTGTCTTTGAAGAAACTATGAAAGGATATTTAGGGATGCCCAGAGGCTTGTGGTGAACGAGGAAACGTCTTCCAATGAAACCTGCAGAGAAACGTTCTGTGCAATTGCTTTGCGATGTGTGTATTCGTCTCAAAGAGTTAAACTATTCTTTGCGTTGAGCTGATTGAAATCACTGCTTTTGTGGAATCTAAGGAAGTACATCTTTAGAATATGGAGAAAGAAATATCCTCAGGTAAAATCCAGAAGGAAGCTTTCTGTGAAACTGCTTTTTGTCGTCTTAATTCCTCTCACTCAGATAAGCTTCTCTTTTCATCAAGCAGTTTTCTAGTCCTGTGTATGTTTAGCGTGTGATGGGATATTCGGGAGCACTTTGAGGCTAACGGTGAAAAAGTAAGTATGTTCAGACCGAAACTGGAGAGTAGCTTTCCGAGGAACTGCTTTCTGACGTGTGCATTCCAGTCACAGTGTTATACCTCTCTTCTCATACAGTGTCAGGGAAACACTTTTGGAGAAACAGGTACCAAGTGATATTCGGGAGCATGTTGATGCCGATGGTGAAAAGGGAAGTAACCTCAGACAAAAACTGGAAAGAAGATTTCTAGGAAACTACTCTGTGAAATGTGTAATCACCTCACATAGATAAAGCTTTCTTTATATTACGCAGCTTGGAAACTGTTTTGGAGGGATCGAAGAACGGACCTTCGGAAGCACTTTCTGGACTATGGTGAAAAAGGAAATATCTTCAGATAAAAACTGGAAAGAAGATGTCTGTGAATATGCTTTTGATACTTTTATTCATCTCACACAGATGAAGCTTACTTTATGTTACGCAACTTGGGAACTCCCTCGTGGATCGCCGCGAAGGGATATTTGGGATCACATTCACGCCTATGGTGAAATAGGAAATATGGTCAGATAAAAACTGGAGAGAAGCTTTCTCAGAAACTGCTTGGTGATGTGTGCATTCCACTCAGGGAGTTATAACTTTCTTCTCATAAAGCACAGTTTCAACACTCTTCCTGTATAACCAAAAGTGTGATATTCAGAGCACATTGAAGACTACGGCAAATAATGAAATGTCGTACAATAAAAAACAGAAAGAAGCACTCGAAGAAACTGCTCTCTGACATGTCCATTCTTTTCACAGCTTAAAGCTTACTCTACATTTGCCAGTTTCAAAGTCGGTCTTTGAGGGTTCTAGGAAGGGATAGTAAGTGGCAACCGGAGGCATGTGTGAGGCAAGGAAATGTCTTCCAATGAAAATTGGAGAGAAACTCTCTGCGCAATTATTTTGTGATGTTTGTATTCATCTCATAGAGTTAAATCTGTCTTTGGATTGAGCAGTTCGAAATCACTGTTCAAGTGGAATCCGAGAAAGGACATTTGGAAACGCTCTTTAGAATATCCTGAAAAAGAAATAACCCCAGAGAGAAACCAGAAGGAAGCTTTCTGTGAAACTGCTCTGTGTCATGTGAATTCCGCTCACACAGTTAAGCTTCTCTTTTCATTGAGCTGTATCATAACACTGTTTTTGCTTAGTCTGCGAAGGGATAGTTTGGAGGTCTTTGAGGCTTACAGTGAGAAAGGAAGCGACTTCAGATAGAAATTGGAGAGAAGCTTTCTGAGGAGCTGCTTTGTGCATTCCACTCACAGAATATACCTTTCTTCTCCTGGAGAATTCCGGAATCATTTTGGAGAAAAAAGTACCAAGAGATATTCGGGAGTATAGTGACGACTATGGTGAAAAAGGAAATATCCTCAGAGAAAAACTGGAAAGAAGATTTCTGTGAAACTGCTTTGTGTTAGATATATTTATTCGTCTCACATAGTTAAAACTTTAATTATATTATGCAGTTTGGGAACTTCGTCATGCACAGATCGGTGAAGCGGCATTCTGGAGCACATTCATGTCTATGGTGAAAGAGGAGATATCTTCAGATAAAAACTGGATAGATGCTTTCTGAGAAACTACTTTGTGTTGTATGCATTTCACTCAGGGAGTTATCCCTCCTTTCTCACAAGGCAGTGTATGAACACTGTTCCTGTGAAACCGAAAAAGTGATATTTTGGAACGCATTGAGGACAATGGCGAATAGTGAAATATACTGAAATATAATTGAGGAAGAAGTGTTCCAAGAATCTGCTCTCTGATATGAGCATTCACTTCACAGAGTTAATACTTACTCTATGTTGCCCAGTTTCAAAACTGTGTCTTTGAAAAATCTGTGAAGGGATATTTAGTGACGCCTGGAGGCTTGTAGTGAGTGAGGAAATGTCTTCCGATGAAACCTGCAGAGAAACTTTCTGAGCAACTGCTTTGCAACGTGTGCATTCATCTCATAGAGTTAAACCATTCTTTGGATTGAGCAGCATGAAATCAGTTTTTTTGTGGAATCTGAGGAAGGACATTTGGGAATGATCCTTAGAATATGGAGAAAGAAATATCCTCAGGTAAAATCCAGAAGGAAGCGTTCTTTGAAACTGCTCTGTGTCATCTTAATTACTCTCACTCAGATAAGCCTTTCTTTTCATTGAGCAGTTTTCTAGCCCTGCGTATGTTTTGTGTGTGCTGGGATATTCAGGAGCACTTTCAGCCTAATGGTGAAAAAGAAAATATGTTCAGACCGAATCTGCAGAGAATCTTTCCGAGGAACTGCTTTGTGATGTGTGCATTCCAGTCACAATGTTATACCTCTATTCTCATACAGAGTTGGGGAAACCCTTTTGGAGAAACAGCTATCAAGTCATATTCGGGAGAATGTTGATGCTGATGGTGTAAAGGGAAATAGCCTCAGACAAAAAATGGAAAGAAACTATCTAGGAAACTACTCTGTGATATCTCTAGTCATCTCTTATAGATTAAGTTTCTTTACATTAGGCAGCTTGGAAACCATCATGGAAGGATTCTGAAGGGACCTTCGGGAACACATTCCGGACTATGGGGAAAAAGGAAATATCTTTAGATAAAAACTGGAAAGAAGCTTTCTGTGAATATGCTTTTCTATATGTTTATTCATTTCACATAGATGAAGCTTTCTTTACATTACACAGCTTGGAAACTCCCTCGTGGTTGGATCCGCGAAGGGATATTTGAGATCACAGTCCGGCCTATGGTGAAATAGGAAATATGGTCAGATAAAAACTGGAGAAGCTTTCGGGAAACTGCTTGGTGATGTGCACATTCCACCCAGGGTGTTATAATTTTCTTCTCATAAGGCACAGTTTGAGCACTGTTCCTGTAAATCCAAAAGAGTGATATTCGGAGCACATTGAAGACTATGGCAAAGTGAAATGTCGTGCAATAAAAAACAGAAAGAAGCACTTGAGGAAACTGCTCTCTGACAGCCCATTCTTTTCACAGGGTTAAAGATTACTCTGCGTTTCCCAGTTTGAAAGTCAGCCTCTAAAGGTATTGTGAAGGGATGGTGAGGGGCAACTGGAGGTCTGTGTCCAGCAAGGAAATGTCTCCCCTCGGAAATTGGAGAGAAGCTTTCTGCAAAACTATTTTTTGATGTCTGTGTTCATCTCAAAGAGTTACATCATTCTTTGGATTGAGCAGTTTGGAATCTCTGTTTCTGCGGAATGTTAGAAAGGACATTTGGAGACGCTCTTTAGAATATCCTGAAGAAGACATAACCTCAGAGAGAAACCAGAAGGAATCTTTCTGTGATCCGGCTCTGTGTCACATGAATTCTTTTCACACAGTTAAGCTTCTCTTTTCATTGAGCAGTATCATAACACTGTTTTTGTTCAGACTGCGAAGGGATATAAAGGAGCAATTTGAGGGTTACGTTGAGAAAGGAAACGACTTTAAATAGAAACTGGAGAGAAGCTTTCTGAGGACCCGCTCTATGACGTATGCATTCCACTCACAGAAATATACCTTTCTTCTCCTAGAGGATTCCGGAATCTCTTTTGGAGAAAAAACTAACAAGACACATTCGGGAGTATAGGGATGGCTATGGTGAAATAGGAAATATCCTCAGACAAAAACTGGAAAGAAGATTTCTGTGAAACTGCATCGTGTTTGATATAACTATTTGTCTCGCATAGTTCAAACCTTTCTTATATTAAGCAGTTTGGAATCTACGTCATGCACGAAT
Organism: Piliocolobus tephrosceles; assembly: GCF_002776525.5. NCBI lineage: Eukaryota > Metazoa > Chordata > Mammalia > Primates > Cercopithecidae > Piliocolobus > Piliocolobus tephrosceles. The sequence continues at coordinate 45,654,289 of NC_045438.1, forward strand.
CTGCGAATTGACAACCAGGATCACATTCAGGCTTACGGTGAAAGAGGAGATATCTTCAGATAAAAACTGGATAGAAGCTTTCGGAGAAACTACTTGTGATCTATGCATTACACTCAGGGAGTTATACCTCTTTTCTCACAAGGCAGTGTTTAAACACTGTTCCTGTATAACCAAAAAAGTGACATTTCACAGTGCACTGAGGACTATGGCAAATAGTGAAATGTACTGAAATAAAACTGAGAAAGAAGCGTTCCAAGAATCTGCTCTCTGATATGTGCATTCACTTCACAGAATTCATGCTTTCTCTATGTTGCCCAATTTCAAAATTCTGTCTTTGAAAAATCTGTGAAGGGATATTTAGTGACGCCCGGAGGCTTGTCCTGAGCAAGGAAACATTTTCTGATGAAACCTGCAGAGTAACTTTATGAGCAACTGCTTTGCGATGTGTGTATTCGTCTCATAGATATAACCTGTTCTTTGGATTGAGCAGATAGAAATCACTGTTTTTGTGGAATCTGAGGAAGGACATTTGGGAACGATCCTAAGAACATGGAGAAAGAAATATCCTCAAGTAAAATCCAGAAAGAAGCTTTCTGTGAAACTACTCTGTGTCATCTTAATTCCTCTCGCTTAGTTAAGCCTCACTTTACTTTGAGTAGTTGTATAACCCTGTGTATGTTTAGCGTGTGATGGGACATTCAGGAGCACTTTGAGGGTTATGGTGCAAAAGGAAATATGTTCAGACCAAAACTGGGGAGAAGCTTTCTGAGAAACTGCTTTGTGACGTGTGCATTCCACTCACAGTGTTATACCTCTCTTCTCATACAGCGTCGGGGAAACCCTTTTGGAGAAACAGGTACCAAGTAATATTCGGGAGCATGTTGATGCCGATGATGAAAATGGAAATAGCCTCAGACAAAACCTGGAAGGAAGCTTTCTAGGAAACTACTCTGTGATATGTGTAATCATCTCACAGAGATAAAGGTTTCCTTACATTACACAGCTTGAAAACTGTCATGGATGGATCTACGAAGGGACTTTCGGGAGCACACTCAGGACTATGGTGGAAAAGAAAATATCTCCAGATAAAAACTGGAAAGTAGCTTTCCGTGAATCTGCTTTTTTCTATGTTTATTCGCCTCACATAGATGAAGCTTTCTTTACATTACGCAGCTTGAAATCTCCCTCATGGATGGATCTACGAAGGGTTATTTGATATCACATTCTGGCCTATGGTCAAATAGGGAATAGAGTCAGATAAAAACTGGAGAGAAGCTGTCTGAGAAACTGCTTGGTGATGTGTGCATTCCACTCAGGGGATTTTAGTGTTCTTCTCATAAGGCAGAGTTTGAACACTGTTCCTGTAAAAGCAAAAGAGTGATATTCAGAGCTCATTGATGACAATGGCAAAAAATAAAATGTCGTCCAATAAAAAACAGAAAGCAGCACTCGAAGAAACTGCTCTCTGACATGCCCATTCTTTTCACAGGGTTAGAGCTTACTCTACATTTCCCAGTTTGAAATTCGGCCTCTGAGGGTTCTGAGAAGGGATAGTACGTGGCAACTGGAGGACTGTGTCAAGCAAGGAAATGTCTCCCTTCGAAAATTGGAGAGAAGCTTTCTGTGCAACGGTTTTGTGATGTTTTTATTCAACTCAAAAGTTAAATCATTCTTTGGATTGAGCAGTTCGAAATCAATGTTTCTGTGGAATCTGAGATAGGACATTTGGAAACTCTCTTTAGAATACCCTAGAAAATAAATTACTTCAGAGAGAAACCAGAAAGAAGCTTTCTGTGAACCTGCTCTGTGTCACGTGAATTCCACTCACACAGATAAGCTTCTCTTTTCATTCAGCAGTATCATAACACTATTTTTGTTTAGACTGAGAAGGGATATTCAGGAGGGATTTGAGGGTTACGGTGAGAAAGGAAACGTCTTCAGATAGATACTGGAGAGAAGCTTTCTGAGGACCTGCTTTGTGAAGTGTGCATTCCAGTCACAGAAATATACCTTTCATCACCTAGAGGATAACGGAATCCCTTTTGGAGAAAAAGCCACCAGGAGAGATTCAGGAGTATATGGATGGCTATGGTGAAAAAGGTATGCCTCAGTCAAAACTGAAAAGAAGATTTCTGTGAAACTGCTTCGTGTTAGATATATCTATTCATCTCACATAGTTCAAACCTTTCTTATATTACACAGTTTGGAAAAACTGTCATGAATGAATCCATGAAGAGACATTCGGGAATACATTCAGGCCTATGGTGAAAGAGGAGACATCTTCAGATAAAAACTGGATAAAAGCTTTCTGAGAGACTACTTGTGATGTATGCATTCCGCTCAGGAAGTTATACCTCTTTTCTCACAAGGCAGTGTTTAAACACTCTTCCTGTGTAACCGAAAATGTGATATTTCAGAGCACACTGAGGACTATGACAAATAGTGAAATATACTGAAATAAAATGGAGAAAGAAGCGTTCCAAGAATCTGCTCGCTAATATGTGCATTCACTTCACAGAGTTAATGATTAGTCTATGTTGCCCAGTTTCAAAATTCTGTCTTTAAAGAATCTGTGAAGGGATATTTAGTGACGCCCGGAGGCTTGTGATGAGCAGGAAACATCTTGCGATGAAACCTGCAGAGTAACTTTCTCAGCAACTGCTTTGTGATGTGTTTATTCGTCTCATAGAATTAAACCGTTCTTTGGATTGAGCAGATTGAAATCACTGTTTTTTGGAATATGAGGAAGAACATTTGAGAACGATCCTTAGAACATGGAGAAAGAAATATTCTCAGGTAAAATACAGAAGGAAGATTTCTGTGAAACTACTCTGTGTCATCTTAATTCCTCTCACTTAGTTAAGCCTCTCTTTACATTGAGTAGTTTTCTAACCCTGTGTATGTTTAGCGTGTGATTGGACATTCAGGACCACTTTCAGGTTTATGGTGAAAAAGGAAATATGTTCAGACCGATACTGGAGAGAAGCTTTCTGAGGAACTGTTTTATGACGTGTGCATTCCACTCTCAGTGTTATACCTCTCTTCTCATACAGCATCAGGGAAACCCTTTTGGTGAAAGAGGTACCAGGCGATATTCAGGAGCATGTTGATGCTGATGACGAAAAGGGAACTAGCCTCAGACAAATCCTGGATAGAAGGTTTCTAGGAAACTACTCTGTGATTATGTAATCATCTCACAGAGATAAAGGTTTCCTTGCATTACACAGCTTGAAAACTGTCATGGAGGGATCCATGAAAGGACTTTCGGTAGCACACTCAGGACTATGGTGAAAAAGGAAATATCTTCAGATAAAAACTGGAAAGAAGCTTTTGTGAATCTGCTTTTTTTCTGTGTTTATTCTTCTCACATAGACGAAGCATTCTTTACATTACACAGCTTGGAAACTCCCTCGTGGATGGATCCACGAAGGGATATTTGGGATCACATTTGGGCCTATGGTCAAATAGGAAATATAGTCAGATAAAAATTGGAGAGAAGCTTTCTGAGAAACTGCTTCGTGATGTGTGATTTCCACTCAGGGAGTTTTAATGTTCTTCTCTTAAGGCACAGTTTGAACACTTTTCCTGTAAAACAAAAAGAGTGATATTTGGAGAACATTGAAGACAATGGCAAAAAGTGAAATGTCGTCCAATAAAAAACAGAAAGAACCACTCGAAGAAACTGCTCTCTGTCATGTGTATTCTTTTCACAGGGTTAAAGCTTACTCTACATTTTCCAGTTTGAAAGTTGGTCTCTGAGGGTTCTGTGAAGGGATAGTAAGTGGCAATCGGAGGCCTGTGTCGAGCAAGGAAATGTCTCCCTTCGAAAATTGGAGAAAAGCTTTTTGTGCAACTCTTTTGTGATGTTTGCGTTCATCTCATAGAGTTAAATCATTCTTTGGATTGAGCAGTTTGAAATCAATGTTTCTGTGCAATCTGAGAAAGGACATTTGGAGAAGCTCTTTAGAATATCCTCAAAAAGACATAACCTCAGAAAGAAACCAGAAGGAAGATTTCTGTGAACCTGCTCTGTGTCACGTGAATACGCTCATACAGTTAAGCTTCTCATTTCATTGAGCAGTATCATCACACTGTTTTTGTTTAGACTGGGAAGGGATATTTGGGAGTGATTTAAGTGTTAACGTGAGAAAGGAAACGTCTTCAGATAGAAACTGGAGAGAAGCTTTCTGAGGAGCTGCTTTGTGACATGTGCATTCCACTCACAGAAATACACCTTTCTTCTGCTAGAGGATTCTGCAATCCCTTTTTGTGAAAAAGCTACCAAGAGGCATTCAGGAGTATAGGGATGGCTACGGTGTAAAAGGAGATATCCTCAGAGAAAAACTGGAAAGAAGTTTTCTGTTAAACTGCTTCGTGTTACATATATCTATTCATCTCGCATAGTTCAAACCCTTCTTATATTACGCAGTTTGGAAATTCCGTCATGCACAGATTTGTGAAGGGATATTCGGGAGCGCATTCTGTCCTTCGGTGATAGAGGACATATCATCAGATAAAAACTGGAGAGAATCGTTCTGAGAAACTACTTTGTGATGTATGCATTCCACTGAGGAAGTTATACGTCTTTTCTCACAAGGCAGTGTTTGAACACTGTTCCTGTGAAACCGGAAAAGTGATATTTCAGAGCACACTGAGGTCTACGGCGAATAGTGAAATGTACTGAAATTAAATCAAGAAAGAAGCATTCCAAGAAACTGCTCTCTGATATGTGCACTCACTTCACAGAATTTATGCTTACTCTATGTTGCCCAATTTCAAAATTCTGTCTTTGAAGAATCTGTGAAGGGAGATTTAGTGATGCTCAGAGGCTTGTGGTGAGCAAGGAAACATCTTCCGATGAAATCTGCAGAGCAACTTCCTGAGCAACTGCTTTGTGATGTTTGTATTCGTTTCCTAGATTTAAACTGTTCTTTGGATTGAGCAGTTTGAAATCACTGTTTCTGTGGAATGTGAGAAAGGACATTTGGAGACGTTCTTTAGAATATCCTGAAAAAGAAATAACAGAGAGAAAGAAAAAGGAAGCTTATGGTGAAACTGCTCTGTGTCACGTGAAGGTCGCTCACACAATTAAGCTTCTGTTTTCATTGAGCAGTATCATAAACTGTTTTTCTTTAGTCTGCGAAAGGATATTCAGGAGCACTCTGAGGCTTACGGTGAGAAAGAAACGTCTTCAGATAGAAATTGGAGAGAAGCTTTCTGAGGAGCTGCTTTGTGATGTGTGCATTCCACTCAAAGAAATATACCTTTCTTCTCCTTAAGGATTCCAAAATCCCTTTTGGAGAAAAAGCTACCGAGAGACACTCGTGAGGATAGGGACGGCTATGGTGAAAATGAAATGTCCTCAGAGAAAAACTGGAAAGAAGATTTCTGTGAAACTGCTTTGTGTTAGATATATTTATTTATCTCGCATAGTTAAAACTTTTCTTATACTTCCCAGTTTGGAAACTCCATCATGAGCAGATCTGCGAAGGGACTTTCTAGAGCCCATACAGACCTACGTTGAAAGGTTAGATATCTTCAGATAAAAACTGGATAGAAGCTTCCTGAGAAACTACTTTGTGATGTATGCATTCAGCTCAGGGGGTTAGACCATATTTCTCACAAGGCAGTGTTTGAACACTGTTCCTGTGAAACCAAAAAATTGATATTTCGGAGCGCGTTGAGGACTATGGCAAATAGTGAAATATACTGAAACAAAATCGAGGAAGAAGGGTTCCAAGAATCTGCTCTGTGATATGTGCATTCACCTCACAGGGTTATGCTTACCTTATGTTAATGAGTATGCTAACTTAACGCTTACTCTATGATGCCCAGTTTTGAACCTCTGTCTTTGAAGAATCTGTGAAGGGATATTTAGTGATGGCCGGAGGCTTTTGATGAGCAAGGAAACGTCTTCCAATGAAAGCTGCAGAGAAACTTTCTGAGCAACTGTTTTGCGATGTGTGTATTCGTCTCTTAGAGTTAAACTATTCCTTGGATGGAGCAGCTTGAAATCACTGTTTCTGTGGAATCTGAGGAAGGACATTTGGGAATGATCCTTAGAATATGGAGAAAGAAATACCCTCAGGTAAAATCCAGAAGGAAGCTTTTTGTGAAATTGCTCTGTGTCGTCTGAATTCCTCTCGCTCAGTTAAGCCTCTCTTTTCATTTAGCAGTTTTCTAACCCTGTGTATTTTTAGCATGTGTTGGGATATTCAGAAGCACTTTGAGGCTTACAGTGAAAAACGAAATATGTTCAGACCTTAACTGGAGAGAGGCTTTCCGAGGAACTGCTTTGTGACTTGTGCATTCCACTCACAGTGTTGTACCTCTCTTCTCATACGGCATCGGGGATACCCTTTTGGAGAAAAAGGTAGCAAGCAATATTCGGGAGCATGTTGATGCTGATGGTGAAAAGACAAATAGCCTGAGACAAAAACTGGAAAGAAGCTTTCTAGGAAACTACTCTTGAATATGTGTACTCCTGCCACATAGATAAAGCTTTATTTTCACTACACAGCTTGGAAGCTGTCATGGAAGGATCCACGAAACCTTCGGGAGCACATTGAGGACTATGGTGAAAAAGGAAATAACTTCAGATAAAAACTGGAAAGAAGCTTTCTGTGATTCTCCCTTTTGCTGTGATTATTCATCTCACATAGATGAAACTTTCTTTACATTACGCAGCTTGGAGACTCCCTCGTGGATGGATCTGCGAAGGGATATTTGGGATCACATTTGGGCCTATGGTGAAATAGAAAATATAGTCAGATAAAAAGTGGACAGAAGCTTTCTGAGAAACTGCTTGGCGATTGGTGCATTCCAATCAAGGAGTTATAACTTTCTTCTCATAAGGCACAGTTTGAACACTGTTCCTCTAAAGTTAAGCTTCTCTGTTCATTGTGCAATATCATAACACTGTTTTTGTTTAGTCTGCGAAGGGATATTCTGGAGTGCTTTGAGGCTTATGGTGAGAAGGGAAATGCCTTCAGGTAGAAACTGGAGAGAAGCTTTCTGAGGAGCCGCTTTGTGACGTGTGAATTCCAGTAATAGAAGTATACCTTTCTTCTCAGAGAGGATTCTGTAATCCCTTTTGCAGAAAAAGCTACCAAGAGACATTCAGGAGTATAGGGATGGCTCTGGAGAAAAAGGAAATATCCCCGAACAAAAACTGGAAAGATTTCTGTGAAACTGCTTTGTGTTAGATATATTAATTCATCTCGCATAGTTAACACTTTTCTTATATTAAGCAGTTTGGAAACTCCGTCATGCACGGATACACGAAGGGACATTAGGGAGCACATTAAAGCCTATGGTGAAAGAGGAGATATCTCCACATAAAAACTGGATAGAAGCTTTCTGAGAAACTACTTTTAGATGGATGCTTTCCACTCAGGGGGTTATACCTCAATTCCCAAATGCAGTGTTTGAAAACTGTTCCTGTGAAACTGAAAAATTATATTTCGGACCGCATTGAGGACTGTGGTGAAGAGTGAAATATACTGAAATGAAATTGAGGAAGAAGCGTTCCACGAATCTGCTCTGTGATATGTGCATTCACTTCACAGAGTTAATGCTTACTCTATGTTTCCCAGTTTCGAAACTCTGTCTTTGATAAATATGTGAAGGGATATTTAGTGACGCCCAGAGGCTTGTGGTGAGCACGGAAATGTGTTCTGATGAAACCTTATGTGTGTATTCGTCTCGTAGAGTTAAACCATTCTTTGGATTGAGCAGCTGGAAATCACTGTTTTTGTGGAATTAAAGGAAGGATATTTGGCAATGATCCTTAGACTATGGAGAAAGAAATATCCTAAAGTAAAAGCCTGAAGGAAGCTTTCTGTGAAACTGCTCCGTGTCGTCTTAATTCCTTTCACTCAATTAAGCCTCTCCTTTCATTAGGTAGTTTTCTAAACCTGTGTATGTTTAGCGTGTGATGGGATATTCGGGAGCACTTTGATTCTTACGTGAAAAAGTAAGTATGTTCAGACTGCAACTGGAGAGAAGCTTTTTGAGTAACTGCTTTGTGACGTGTGCATTCCACTCACAGTGTTATAACTCTCTTCTCATACAGAGTTAGGGCAACCCTTTTGGAGAAACAGGTACCAAGTGATATTCGGTAACATGTTGAGGCCGATGGTGAAAAGGGAAATAGCCTCAGACAAAAACTGGAAAGAAGTTTTCTAGGAAACTATTCTGTGACATGTGTTATCATGTTACATAGATAAAGCTTTCTTTACATTACACAGCTTGGAAACTGTCGTGTTCAGATGCATGAAGGAACCTTCAGGAGCTCATTCAGGACTATGGTGAAAGGGATATATCTTCATATAAAAAAAGGAAAGAAGCTTTCTGTGAATTTGCTTTTTGCTATGTTTATTCATCAGATAGATGAAGCTTTCTTTACATTACTCAGCTTGGAAGCTCCCTCGTGGATGGATCCACGAAGGGATATTTGGGATCACATTTGGGCCTATGGTCAAATAGGAAATATAGTCAGATAAAAACTGAAGAGAAGCTTTCTGAGAAGCTGCTTGGTGATGTGTGAATTCCGCTCAGGGAGTTGTAATGTTCTTCACATAAGGCACAGTTTGAACAATGTTCCTGTAAAACCAAAAGAGGGATATTCAGAGCACATTGAAGATTATGGCAAAAAGTGAAATGTCGTCCCGTAAAAAACAGAAAGAATAACTCGAAGAAATTGCTCTCTGACATGTCCATTCTTTTCACAGGGTTTATGCAGACTCCACATTTCCCAATTTGAAAGTCGATCTTTAAGGGTTCTGCGAATGGATGGTAAGTGGCAACCGGAGGCCTGTGTTGAGCAAGGAAATGTCTTCCACCGAAAATTGGAGAGCAGCTTTCTGTGCAACACTTTTGTGATGTTTGTATTCATCTCATAGAGTTAAATCATTCTTTGGATTGAGAAGTTTGAAATCACTGTTTCTGTGGAATCTGAGAAAGGACATTTGGAAACACTCTTTAGAGTATCCTGAAAAAGAAATAACCTCAGAGAGAAATCAAAAGGAAGGTTTCTGTGAAACTGCTCTGTGTCACGTGAATTCCACTCACACAGTTAAGCTTCTCTTTTCATTGACTAGTATCAAAACACTGTTTTTGTTTAGTCTACGAAGGGATATTCAGGAGCACTTTGAGGCTTACGATGAGAAAGGAAACGTCTTCAGTTTGAAACTGGAGAGAAGCTTTCTGAGGAGCTGCATTGTGATGTGTGCATTCCACTCAGAGAAATATACCTTTCTTCTCCTACAGGATTCCGGAATACCTTTTGGAGAAAAAGCTACCAGGAGACATTCGGGAGTATAGGGACGGCTATGGTGAAAAAGGAAATATCCTCAGAAAAAAATTGGAAAGAAGATTTCTGTGAAACTGCTTTGTGTTAGATATATTTATTCATCTCACATAGCTAAAACTTTTCTTATATTACACAGTTTGGAACCTCCATCATGCACGGATCTGAGAAGGGACTTTCGGGAGCACATTCAGGCCTACAGTGAAATAGGAGATATCTTCAGATAAAAACTGCATAGAAGCATTCCGAGAAACTACTTTGAGATGTACGCATTGCACTCATGGAGTTTTACCTCTTTTCCCACAAGGAAGTGTTTGAACACTCTTCCTGTGAAACTGAAAAAGTGACATTTCAGAGCACTTTGAGGTCTATAACGAATAGGGAAATATGGTGAAATAAAATCAAGGACAATGCATTGCAAGTATATGCTCTCCAATATGTGCATTCACTTCACAGAGATAATGCTTAATCTATGGTGTCCAGTTTTGAAAAGCTGCCTTTGAAGAATCTGTGAAGGGATATTTAGTGACACCCTGAGGCTTGTGGTGAGCAGGGAATCGTCTTCCGTTGAAACGTGCAGACAAACGTTCTGAGCAACTGCTTTGCGTTGTGTATTCGTCTCATAGTGTTAAACCATTCTTTGGATTGAGCAGCTTGAAATCACTGTTTTTGTGGCATCTGAGGAAGGACATTTGGGAACAATCCTTAGAATATGGAGAAAGACATATCCTCAGGAAAAATCCAGTAGGAAGCTTTCTGTGAAACTGCTCTGTGTAGTCTTAATTCTGATAGCTCAGTTAAGCCTCTCATTTCATTGAGCAGTTTTCTAACCCTGTGTATGTTTAGCATGTGATGGGATATTCAGGATCACTTTGAGGCTTACGGTGAAAAAGGAAATATGTTCAGACTGAAACTAGAGAGTAGCTTTCCGAGGAACTGCTTTGTGACGTGTGCATTCCACTCACAGTGTTATACCTCTCTTCTAATACAGCGTCAGGGAAACCCTTTTGGAGAAACAGGTACCAAGTGATATTCGGGAGGATGTTGATGCCATTGGTGAAAAGGGAATTAGCCTCAGACAAAAACTGGAAAGATGCTTTCTAGGAAACTATTATGTGATATGTGTAATCATCTCACATTAATAAAGCTTTCTTTGCAGGACGCAGCTTGGAAACTGTCATGGACGGAGCCACGAAGAGACCTTTGGGAGCACATCCAGGACTATGGTGAAAAAGGGAATATCTTTAGATAAAAACTTTAAGGAAGCTTTCTGTGAATCTTCTTTTTGCTTTGTTTATTCATCTCACATAGATGAAGCTATCTTTACATTACACAGCTTGAAAACTCCCTCGTGGATTGATCTGTGAATGGATAGTTGGGATGACATTTGGGCCTATGGTGAAATAGCAAATATAGTCAGATAAAAACTGGAGAGAAGCTTTCTGAGAAACTGCTTGGTGATGTGTACATTCCACTCAGGGAGTTATAAGTTACTTCTCATAAGGCACAGTTTGAACACTGTTATTGTAAAACAAAAAGAGTGATATTCAGAGCACATTGAAGACTATGGCAAAAAGTGAAATGTCGTCCCATAGAAACCAGAAAGAAACACTTGAATAAACTGCTCTGATATGTCCATTCTTTTCACAGAGTTAAAGCTTACTCTACATTTCCCAGTTTGAAAGTCAGTCTTTGAGGGTTCTGTGAAGGGATAGTAAGTGGCACCCGGAGGTCTGTTTGAGGCAAGGAAATGGCTTCCTTCGAAAATCAGAGTGAAGCCTTCTGAGCAACTCTTTTGTGATGTTTGCATTCATCTCCTAGCATAAAATCCTTCTTGGGATTGAGCAGTTTTAAATCACTGTTTCTGTGGAATCTGAGAAAGGACTTGGAAATGCTCTTTAGAATATCCTGAAAAAGAAATAAACTCAGAGAGAAATCAGAGGGAAGCTTTCTGTGAAACTACTCTGTGTCACGTGAATTCCACTCACACAGTTAAGGTTCTCATTTCATTGAGCTGTATTATAACAATGTTTTTGTTTAGTCCATGAAGGGATAACATGGAGGGCCTTGAGGCTTATGGTGAGAAAGTAAATGTCTTCAGATAGAAAATGGAGAGAAGCTTTCTGAGGGGGTGCTTTGTGACATGTGCATTCCACTCACAGAAATATACCTTTCTTCTTCTAGAGGATTCCAGAAACTTTTTTGTAGAAAAAGCTACAAAACAGACATTCAGGAGTATACAGAAGGGTATGGTGAAAAAGGAAATATCCTCAGACAAAAACTGGAAAAAAGATTTCTGTGAAAGTGCTTTGTGTTAGATATATTCATTCGTCTCACATAGTTAAAACTTTAATTATATTATGTCATTTGGAAACTCTGTCATGCACAGATCTGTGAAGGGAGGTTCGGGAGCACATTCAGGCCTCTGGTGAAAGAGGAGATATCTTCAGTTAAAAACTGGATAGAAGCTTTCTGAGAAAATACTTTGTGATGTAGGCATTGCACTCAGAGTGTCATACTTCTTTTCTCACAAGGCAGTGTTTGAACACTGTTCCTGTGAAACCAAAAATGTGATATTTCAGAACGCATTGAGGACTAGAGCGAATAGTGAAATATACTGAAATAAAATCGAGGAAGAAGTGTTCAAAGAATCTTCTCTCTGATGTGGGCATTCACTTCACAGAGTTAATGCTTACTCTATGTTGCCCAGTTTCGAAACTCTGTCTTTGAAGTATCTGTGAAGGAATATTTTGTGACGTCCGGAGGCTTCTGTTGAGCGAGGAAACGTGTTCTGATGAAACCTGCAGAGAAACGTTCTGAGCAACTGCTTTGCGATGTGTGTATTCATCTCCTAGATTTAAACCGTACTTTGGATTGAGCAGCTAGAAATCACTGTATTTCTGGAATCTGAGGAAGGACATTTGGGAATGATCCTTAGAATAGGGAGAAAGAAATACCCTCAGGTAAAATCCAGAAGGAAGCTTTCTGTGAAACTGCTCTGTGTCATCTTAATTCTTCTCACTTAGATAAGCCTCTCTTTTCATTGAGCAGTTTTCTAGCCCTCTGTATGTGTAGCGTGTGATGGCATATTCGGGAGCACTTTGAGGCTAACGGTGAAAAAGGAAATATGCTCAGACTGAAACTGAAGAGAAGCTTTCCAAAGAACTGCTTTGTGACGTGTGCATTCCAGTCACAGTGTTTTACCTCTCTTCTCATACAGTGTCGGGGAAACCCTTTTGTAGAAACAGGTACCAAGTGATTTTCGGGAGCATGTTGATGCTGATGGTGAAAAGTGAAATAAACTCAGACAAAAACAGGAAAGAAGCGTTCTAGGAAATTACTCTGTGATATGTGTAATCATCTCACATAGATAAAGCTTTCTTTACATTATGCAGCTTGGAAACTGTAATAGACGGATACATGAAGGGACCTTCGGGAGCACATTCTGGACTTTGGTGAAAAAGGAAACATCTTCAGATAAAAACCGGAAAGAAGCTTTCTGTGAATCTGCTTTGTGCTATGTTTATTTATCTCACATAGATGAAGCTTTCTTTACATTGCACAGCTTGGAAACTCCCTCGTGGATGGATCTGCGAGGGAATATTTGCGATCACATTCGGCCCTATGGTGAAATAGCATGATAGTCAGATAAAAATTGGAGAGAAACTTTCTGAGAAACTGCTTGGTGATGTATGCATTCCACTCAGGGAGTTATAACTTCCTTCTTATAAGGTACAGTTTGAATACTGTTCCTGTAAAACCAAAAGAGTGATATACGGAGCACATTGAAGACTATGGCAAAAAGTGAAATGTCGTCCAATAAAAAACAGAAAGAAGCCCTTGAAGAAACTGCTCTCTGACATGTCCATTCTTTTCACAGGGTTAAAGCTTACTCTACATTTTCCAGTTTGAAAGTCGGTCTTTGAGGTTTCTGTGAAGGGATAGTAAGTGGCGACTGGATGCCTGTGTGACGAAAGGAAATGTCTTCCATCGAAAATCAGAGACAAGCTTTCTGCACACCTCTTTTGTGATGTTTGTATTCATCTCATAGAATTACGTCATTTTTTGGATTGAACAGTTTGAAATCACTGTTTCTGTGGAATCTGAGAAAGGACAGTTGGAAACGCTTTTTAGAATATCCTGTAAAAGAAATAACCTCAGAGAGAAACCAGAAGGAAGCTTTCTGTGAAACTGCTCTGTGTCATGTGAATTCTGCTCACACAGTTAAGCTTCTCTTTTCACAGAGCAGTATCATGACACTGTTTTTGTTTGCTCTGCGAAGGGATATTCTGGAACACTTTGAGGCTTCCTGTGAGAAAGGAAACGTCTTTAGATGGAAACTGGAGAGAAGCTTTTTGAGGAGTTGCTTTTGACATGCGCATTCCACTCACAGAAATACAGCTTTCTCCTAATGCAGGATCGCAGAATCCCTTTTGGAGAAAAAGCTACCAAGAGTTATTCGGGAGTATAGGGAGGGCTATGATGAAAAAGTAAACATCCTCAGAGAAAATGGAAAGAATATTTCTGTGAAACTTCTTTGTGTTAGATACATTTATTCATCTCACATAGTTAAAACTTTAATTATATTACGCAGTTTGGAAACACCGTCACGCACAGATTCTTGAAGGGACGTTCAGAGGCACATTCAGGCCAACTGTGAAAGACGAGATATCTTCAGATAAAAACTGGATAGAAGCTTTCTGAGAAACAACTTTGTGATGTATGTATTCCACTCAGGAAGTTATACCTCTTTTCTCACAAGGCAGTGTTTGTACACTGTACCTCTGAAACCAAAAAAGTGGTATTTTGTAACGCATTGAGGACTATGGCGAGTAGTGAAATATACTGAAATAAAATCGAGGAAGATGCATTCCAAGAATCTGCTCTCTGATATGTGCATTCATTTCACAGAGTTAATGCTTACTCTATGTTGTCCAGCTTTGCAACTCTGTCTTTGAAGAATCCATGAAGGGATATTTAGTGACGCCCGGAGGGTTGTCATGAGCGAAGAAACGTCCGCCGATGAAACCTGCAGAGAAACGCTCTGACCAACTGCTTTGTGATGTGTGTATTCGTCTCATTAAGTGAAATCATTCTTTGCATTGAGCGTCTTGAAATCACTGTTTTTGTGGCATCTGAGGAAGGACATTTGGGAACGATTCTTAGAAAATGGAGAAAGAAATATCCTCAGGTAAAATCTAGAAGGAAGCTTTCTGTGAAACTGCTCTGTGTTGTCTTAATTCCTCTCACTCAGATAAGCTTCTGTTTTCATTAAGCAGTTTTCTAGCCCTGTGTATGTCTAGCGTGCGATGGAATATTCGGGAGCACTCCGAGGCTAACGGTGAAAAAGGAAATATGTTCAGACCGAAACTGGAGAGAAGCTTTCTGAGAAACTCCTTTGTGACGTGTACATTCCAGTCACAATGTTATACCTCTCGTCTCATACAGCGTTGGGGAAACCCTTTTGGAGAAGCAGGTACCAAGTGATATTCGGGAGCATGTTGATGCCGATGGTGAAAAGGGAAAGAGCCTCTGACAAAAACTGGAAATAAGCTGTCTAGAAAACTACTCTGTGATATGTGTACTCATCTCACATAGATAAAGCTTTCTTTATATTACATAGCTTGGAAACTGTCATGGACGGACACACGAAGGGATCTTCAGGAGCACATACTGGAATATGGTGAAAAAGGAAATATCTTCCGAGAAAAACTGGAAAGAAGCTTTCTGTGAATCTGCTTTTTGCTATGTTTCTTCCTCTCACATAGATGAAGCTTGCTTTACATTACGCAGCTTGGAAGCTCCCTCGTGGATGGATCCACGAAGGGATAATTGGGGTCACATTCGGGCCAATGGTGGAATAGGAAATGTAATCAGATAAAAACTGGAGAGAAACTTTCTGAGAAACTTCTTGGTGATGTGTGCATTCCACTCAGGGAGTTATAACTGTCTTCTCATAAGGCACAGTTTGAACACTGTTCCTATATAACCAAAAGAGTGATATTCAGAGCACATTGAAGATTATGGCAAAAAGTGAAATGGCATATAATAAAAAACAGAGAGAAGCACTCGAAGAAACTACTCTCAGAGAAGTCCATTCTTTTCACAGGGTTAAAGCTTACTCTACATTTCCCAGTTTGAAAGTCGCTTTGAGGGTTCTCTGAAGGGATAGTAAGTGGAGACCGGAGGCCTGTGTGAGGCAAGGAAATGTTTTCCATCGAAAATCGGAGACTAGATTTCTGTGCACCTCTTTTGTGATATTTGTATTCATTTCATAGAGTTATATCATTCTTTGGATTGAGCAGTTTGAAATCAGAGTTTCTGTGGAATCTGAGGAAGGACATTTGGAAACGCTCTTTAGAATATCCTGAAAAAGAAATAACCTCAGAGAGAAACCAGAAGGAAGCTTTCTGTGAAACTGCTCTGTGTCACGTGAGTTCCGCTCACACAGTTAAGCTTCCCTTTTCATTGAGCTGTATCATAAAACTGTTTTTGTTTAGTCTGCGAAAGGATATTCTGGTGGGCTTTGAGGCTTATGGTGAGAAAGGAAACGTCTTCAGATAGAAACTGAAGAAAAGCTTTCTGAGGATCTGCTTTGTGACCTATGCATTCCACTCACAGAAATATACCTTTCTTCTCCTACAGGATTCTGGAATCCCTTTTCGAGAAAAAGCTACAAAACAGACATTCGGAAGTATAGGGAAGGCTATGGTGAAAAAGTAAATATCCTCAGACAAATACTTGATGGAAGATTTCTGTGAAACTGCTTTGTGTTAGATATATTTATTCGTCTTGCACAGTTAAATCTTTAATTATATTACACAGTTTGGAAACTCCATCATGCACAGATCCGCGAATGGACTATCGGGAGCACATTCAGGCCTATGGTGAAAGAGGAGATATCTTCAGATAAAAACTAGATGGAAGCTTTCTGAGAAGCTACATTGTGATATATGCATTCCACTCAGGGAGTTATACCTCTTTTCCCACAAGACAGTGTTTGAACACTGTTCCTGTGAAACCGAAAAAGTGATATTTTGGAACTCATTGAGGACTATGGCGAACAGTGAAATATACTGAAATAAAATCGAGGAAGAAACGTTCCTGGAATCTACTCTCTGATATGTGCATTCACTTCACAGAGTTAATGCTTACACTATGTTGCCCAGTTTCGAAACTCTGTCTTTGAAGAATCTGTGAAGGGATATTTAGTGACACCTGGAGGCTTGTGGTGAGTGAAGAAACGTATTCTGATGAATCCTGCAGAGAAACTTTCTCAGCAACTGCTTTGCATTGTGTTTATTGGTCTCATAGAGTGAAACCATTCCTTGGATTGAGCAGTGTGAAACCACTGTTCTTTTGGCATCTGAGGAAGGACATTTGCGAACGATCCTTAGAACATGGAGAAAGAAATATCCTCAGGTAAAATCCAGAAGGAAGCTTTCTGTGAAACTGCTCTGTGTTGTCTTAATTTCTCTGACTCAGATAAGCCTCACTTTTCATTGAGCAGTTTTCTATCCCTATGTATGTTTAGCGTGTGATGGGATATTCGGGAGAACTGTGAGGCTAACGGTGAAAAAGGAAATATGTTCAGACTGAAACTGGAGAGAAGGTTTCCGAGGAACTGCTTTGTGACGTGTGCATTCCACTCACAGTGTTATACCTCTCTTCTCATACAGTGTCGGGAAAACCCTTTTGGAGAAACAGATACCAAGTGATATTCAGGAGCAAGTTGATGCCGATGGTGAAAAGGGAAATAGCCTCAGAAAAAAACTGGAAATAAGCTTTCTAGGAAATTATTCTGTGATATCTGTAATCATCTCACATAGATAAAGCTTTCTCTACATTACACAGCGTATAAACTGTCATGGATGGAACTACGAAGGGACTTTTGGGAGCACATTTAGGACTATTGTGAAAAATGAAATATCTTCAGATAAAAACTGGAAAGAAGCTTTCTGTGAATCTGCTTTTTGCTATGTTCATTAATCCCACATAGATGAAGCTTTCTTTACATTACGCAGCTTGGAAAATCCCTCATGGATGGATCCGCGAAGGGACATTTGGGATCACATTCGGGGCTATGATGAAAAAGGAAATATAATGAGATAAAAACTGGAGAGAAGCTTTCGGAAAAACTGCTAGGTGTCGTGTGCATTCCACTCAGGGAGTTATAATTTTCTTCTCATAAGGCACAGTTTCAACACTGTTCCTGTAAAACCAAAAGACTGATAATCGGAGCACATTGAAGACTATGGCAAAAAGTGAAATGTCGTCCAATGGAAAACAGAAAGAAACACTCAAAGAAACTGCTCTCTGACATGTCCATTCTTTTCACTGGGTTAAAGCTTACTCTACATTTCCCAGTTTGAAAGTCTGTGTTTGAGGGTTCTGTGAAGGGATTTTCAGTGGTAACCAGAGGACTGTGTGAGGCAAGGAAATATCCTCCATCAAAAATTGGAGAGAAGCTTTCTGGGCAACTCTTTTGTGATTGCATTCATCTCATAGAGTTAAATCATTCTTTGGATTGAGTAGTTTGAAGTCACTACTTCTGTGGAATCTGAGAAAGAACATTTGGAAACCTTCTTTAGAATACCCTGAAAAAGAAATAATCTCAAAGAGAATCCAGAAGGAAGCTTTCTGTGAAACTGTTCTGTGTCACGTGAATTCCGCTCACACAGTTAAGCTTTTCTTTTCATTGATTAGTATCATAACACTGTTTTTGTTTAGTTTGCGAAGGGATATTCTGGAGCATTTCGAGGCTTGTGGTGAGAAAGGAAACACCGTTAAACAGAAACTGCAGAGCAGCTTCCTGTGGAGCTGCCTTGTGACATGTGCATTCCACTCACAGAAATATACCCTTCTTATCATAGAGGATTCCAGAATTATTTTTGAAGAAAAAGCTACCAAGAGACATTCGGGAGTATAGGGATGGATATGGTGAAAAAGAAAACATCCTGAGACAAAAACTGGAAAGAAGATTTCTGTGAAAATGCTTTGTGTTAGATATACTTATTCATCTTTCATCGTTAAAACTTTTCTTATATTATGCAGTTTGGAAACTCTGTCATGAACGGATCCACGAATGGATATTCGGGAGCACATTCAGGCCTAGGATGAACATGTAGGTATCTTCAGATAAAAACTGGATAGAAGCTTTCAGAGAAACTCCTTTTGGTGTATGCATTTCACTCAGGGACTTATACCTCCTTTCTCACAAGGAGTGTTAGAACACTGTTCCTGTGAAACTGAAAAGGTGATATTTTGGGGCACAATGAGTACTATGGCGAATAGTGAAATATACTGAAATAAAATCGAGGAAGAAGCGTTCCAAGAATCTGCTCTTCGATATGTGCATTCACTTCACAGAATTAATGCTTACTCTATTGCCCAGTTTCAAACCTCTGTCTTTGAAGAATCTGAAGGGATATTTAGGGACGCCTGGAGGCTTGTGGTGAATAAGGAAACGTCTTCCTATGAATCGTGCAGAGAAACTTTCTGAGCAACTGCTTTGTGATGTGTGTATTTGTCTCATAAATTTATATGATTCTTTGGATTGAGCAGCTTGAAATCACTGTTTTTGTGGTATCTGAGGAAGGACATTTGGGAACGATCCTTAGAATACAGAGAAGGAAATATCCTCAGGGTTCTGTGAAGGGATAGGAAGTGGCATCCGAAGGCCCGTGTGAGGCAAGGAAATGTCTTCCATCGAAAATCAGAGAGAAGCTTTCTGCGAAACTCTTTTGTGATGTTTGTATTCATCTCATAGCGTTAAATCATTCTTTGATATGTGATATGTGATATGTGTTATCATCTCACAGAGATAAAGGTTTCCTTACATTACACAGCTTGAAAACTGTCATGGAGGAATCCACGAAGGGACTTTTGGGAGCACACTCAGGACTATGGTGAAAAAGGATATATCTTCAGATAAAAACCGGAAAGAAGATTTATGTGAATCTGTTTTTTCTATGTTTATTCTTTTCACATAGAAGTAGCTTTCTTTACATTACACAGCTTGGAAATTCCCTCATGGATGGATTCATGAAGGAATATTTGAGATCACATTCGGGCCTATGGTGAAATAGGAAATATAGTCAGATAAAAACTGGAGAGAAGCTTTCTGAGAAACTGCTTGGTGATGTGTGCATTACACACAGGGAGTTTTAATGTTCTTCTCATAAGGCACAGCTTGAACACTGTTCCTGTAAAACCAAAAGAGTGATTTTCGGAGCACATTGAAGACTATGGCAAAAAGTGAAATGTTGTCCAATAAAAAAGAGAAAGAAGCACTCGAAGAAACTGCTCTCTGACATGTCCTTTCTTGTCACAGGGTTAAAGCTTATTCTACATTCCCCAGTTTGAAAGCCGGCCTCTGAGGGTTCTGTGAAGGGATAATAAGTGGCAACCGGAGGCCTGTGTCGAGCAAGGAAATGTCTCCCTTCGAAAATTGGAGAGAAGCTTTCTGTGCAAGAGTTTTGTGATGTTTTTATTCAACTCAAAAGTTAAATCATTCTTTGGATTGAGCAGTTTGAAATCACTCTTTCTGTGGAATCTGAGAAAGGACATTTGGAGACGCTCTTTAGAATATCCTGAAAAAGAAATAACCCCAGAGAGAAAGAAAAAGGAAGCTTTTGGTGAAACTGCTCTGTGTCACGTGAAGGTCGCTCACACAATTAAGCTTCTGTTTTCATTGTGCAGTATCATAAACTGTTTCTCTTTAGTCTGTGAAAGGATATTTAGGAGCACTTTGAGGCTTACGGTGAGAAAGAAACGTCTTCAGATAGAAATTGGAGAGAAGCTTTCTGAGGAGCTGCTTTGTGACGTGTGCATTCCACTCAAAGAAATATACCTTTCTTCACCTATAGGATTGTGGAATCCCTTTTGGAGAAAAAGCTACCAAGAGACACTCGTGAGTATAGGGACAACTATGGTGAAAATGAAATGTCCTCAGAGAAAAACTGGAAAGAAGATTTCTGTGAAACCGCTTTGTGTTAGGTATATTTATTTATCTCACATGGTTAAAACTTTTCTTATACTTTGCAGCTTGGTAACTCCATCATGAGCAGATCCACGAAGGGACTTTCTAGAGCACATACAGACCTATGTTGAAAGATTAGATATCTTCAGATAAAAACTGGATAGAAGCTTCCTGAGAAACTACTTTGTGATGTGTGCATTCAGCTCTGGGAGTTATACCTTTTTTCTCACAAGGCAGCGTTTGAACACTATTCCTGTGAAACCAAAAAAACTGATATTTCAGAGCACGTTGAGAACTATGGCAAATAGTGAGATATACTGAAATAAAATCGAGGAAGAAGCATTTCAAGAATCTGCTGTGTGATATGTGTATTCACCTCACAGAGTTATGTTTACCCTAAGTTAATGAGTATGCTAACTTAACGCTTACTCTATGATGCCCAGTTTCAAAACTCTGTCTTTGAAGAATCTGTGAAGGGATATTTAGTGATGGCCAGAGGCTTTTGATGAGCAATGAAACGTCTTCCGATCAAAGCTGCAGAGAAACGTTCTGAGCAACTGCTTTACAATGTGTGTATTCGTCTCTTAGAGTTAAACCATTCCTTGGATGGAGCAGCGTGAAATCACTGTTTCTGCAGAATCTGAGGAAGGACATTTGGGAATGATCCTTCGAATATGGAGAAAGAAATATCCTCAGGTAAAATCCAGAAGGAAGCTTTTTGTGAAACTGCTCTGTGTCGTCTGAATTCTTCCCACTCAGTTAAGCCTCACTTTTCATTGAGCAGTTTTCTAACCCTGTGTATGTTTAGCTTGTGTTGGGATATTCAGAAGCACTTTTAAGCTTACAGTGAAAAGGAAATATGTTCAGACCTTAACTGGAGAGAAGCTTTCCGAGGAACTGCTTTTTGACTTATGCATTCCACTCACAGTGTTTTACCTCTCTTCTCATATGGCATCAGGGATACCCTTTTGGAGAAACAGGTAGCAAGTGATATTCGGGAGCATGTTGATGCCGATGGTGAAAAGACAAATAGCCTCAGATAAAAACTGGAAAGAAGTTTTCTAGGATACTACTCTGTAATATGTGTACTCATCGCACATAGATAGAGCTTTCTTTTCACTACGCAACTTGGAAAGTGTCATGGACAGATCCACGAAAGGACCTTCAGGAGCACATTGAGGACTATGGTGAAAAAGGAAATAACTTCAGATAAAAATTGGAAAGAAGCTTTCTGTGATTCTCTCTTTTGCTGTGATTATTCAACTCACATAGATGAAGCTTTCTTTACATTACGCAGGTGGAAACTCCCTCGTGGATGGATCTGCGAAGGGATATTTGGGATCATATTCGGGCCTATGGTGAAATAGAAAATATAGTCAGATTAAAAACTGGAGAGAAGCTTTCTGAGAAACTGCGTGGTGATTGGTGCATTTCACTCAGGGGGTTGTAACTTTCTTCTCATAAGGCACAGTTTGAACACTGTTCCTCTAAAACCAAAAGAGTGATATTCAGAGCACATTGAAGACTATGGCTAAAAGTGAAACGTCGTCCAATAAAAAGCAGAAAGAAGCCCTTGAAGAAAATGCTTTTTAACATGTCTATTCTTTTCACAGGGTTAAAGCTTACTCTATATTTCCCAGTTTGAATGTTGGTCTTTGAGGATACTGTGAAGGGATAGTAAGTGGCAACCGGAGGCCTGTGACAAGCAAGGAAATGTCTTTCATCGAAAATTGGAGAGAAGCTTTCTGTGCAACTCTTTTGTGAAATTTGTATTCATCTCATAGAGTTAAATCATTCTTTGGATTCATCAGTTTGAAATCACTGTCTGTGGTATCTGAGAAAGGACATTTGGAAACACTCTTTAGAATATCCTGAAGGAGAAGTAACCTCAGAGAGACCAGATAGAAGCTTTCGGTGAAACTGCTCTGTGTCACGTGAATTCTGCTCAGACAGTTAAGCTTCTCTGTTCATTGCACAGTATCATAACACTGTTATTGTTTTGTCTGTGAAGGAATATTCTGGAGTGCTTTGAGGCATATGGTGAGAAGGGAAATGTCTTCAGGTAGAAACTGGAGAAAAGCTTTCTGAGGAGCTGCTTTGTGATGTGTGCATTCCAGTCATAGAAATATACCTTTCTCAGAGACGATTCTGGAATCCCTTTTGCAGAAAAAGCTACCAAGAGACATTCAGGAGTATAGGGATGGCTCTGGAGAAAAAGGAAATATCCGCGAACAAAAACTGGAAAGATTTCTGTGAAACTGCTTTGTGTTAGATATATTAACTCATCTCGCATAGTTAACACTTTTTTTTGTATTACGTAGTTTGGAAACCCCATCATGCATGGAAACTTTTTGAGCAATTGCTTTTTTATGTGTGTATTCATCTCATAGAGTTAAACCATTCTTTGGATTGAGCAGCGTGAAACCACTGTTTTTGTGGAATCAGAGGAAGGATATTTGGCAATGATCCTTAGAATATGGAGAAAGAAATATCCTCAGGTAGGCCGGGCGTGGTGGCTCAAGCTTGTAATCCCAGCACTTTGGGAGGATGAGACGGCCAGATCACAAGGTCAGGAAATCGAGACCATCCTGACTAACACGGTGAAACCCCATCTCTACTAAAAATACAAAAACTAGCCGAGCGAGGTGACGGTCGCCTGTATTCCCTGCTACTCGGGAGGCTGAGGCAGGAGAATGGCGTAAACTGGGAGGCGGAGCTTGCAGTGAGCTGATATCCGGCCACTGCACTCTAGCCCGGGCGACAAGACTCCACCTCAAAAAAAAAAAAAAAAAAAAGAAATATCCTCAGGTAAAAGCCTGAAGGAAGCTTTCTGTGAAACTGCTCCATGTCATCTTAATTCCTTTTGCTCAATTAAGCATCTCCTTTCATTAAGCAGTTTTCTAACCCTCTGTATGTTTAGCATGTGATGGGATATTCGGGAGCACTTTGATTCTTACGTGAAATAGGAACTATGTTCAGAATGCAACTGGAGAGAAGTTTACTGAGTAACTGCTTTGTGACGTGTGCGTTCCACTCACAGTGTTATGCCTCTCTTCTCATACAGTGTCGGGGCAACCCTTTTGGAGAAACAGGTACCAAGTGATATTCGGGAGTGTGTTGATGCCGATGGTGGAAAGTGAAATAGCCTCAGACAAAAACTGGAAAGAAGCTTTCTAGGAAACTATTCTGTGATATGTGTAATCATCTCACATAGATAAAGCTTTCTTTACATTACGCAGCTTGGAAACTGTCATGGACGGATGCATGAAGGAAACTTCAGGAGCTCCTTCAGGACTATGATGAAAAAGGATATATCTTCAGATAAAAAAAGGAAAGAAGGTTTCTGTGAATCTGCTTTTTGCTATGTTTATTCATCTCAGATAGATGAAGCTTTCTTTACATTACAAAGCTTGGAAACTCCCTCGTGGATGGATCCACGAAGGGATATTTGGGATCACATTGGGGCCTATGGTCAAATAGGAAATATAGTCAGATAAAAACTGGAGAGAAGCTTTCTGAGAAACTGCTCGGTAATGTGTGCATTCCACTCAGGGAGTTAAAACATTCTTCTGATAAGGCACAGTTTGAACACTGTTCCTGTAAAACCAAAAGAGGGATATTCAGAGCACATTGAAGATTACGGCAAAAAGTGAAATGTCGTCCAATAAAAAACAGAAAGAATCACTCGAAGAAAATGCTCTCTGACATGTATTCTTTTCATGGGTTTTAAGCTGACTCCACATTTCCAAGTTTGAAAGTCGGTCTTTCAGGGTTCTGCGAATGAATAGTAAGTGGCAACCGGAGGCCTGTGTCGAGCAAGGAAATGTCTTCCACCAAAAATTGTAGAGCAGCTTTCTGTGCAACTCTTTTGTGATGTTTGTATTCATCTCATAGAGTTAAATCATTCATTGGATTGAGCAGTTTGAAATCACTGTTTCTGTGGAATCTGAGAAAGGACATTTGGAAACACTCTTTAGAATATCCTGAAAATGAAATAACCTCAGAGAGAAATAAAAAGGAAGCTTTCTGTGAAACTGCACTGTGTCACGTGAATTCCACTCACACAGTTAAGCTTCTCTTTTCATTGACTTGTATCAAAACACTGTTTTTGTTTAGTCTGCAAAGGGATATTCGGAGCACTTTGAGGCTTACGGTGAGAAAGGAAACGTCTTCAGATTGATACTGGAGAGAAGCTTTCCGAGGAGCTGCTTTGTGATGTGTGCGCTCCACTCACAGAAATATACCATTCTTCTCCTAGAGGATTCCGGAATACCTTTTGGAGAAAAAGCTACCAGGAGACATTCGGGAGTATAGGGACAGCTATGGTGAAAAAGGAAATATCCTCAGACAAAAAGTGGAAAGAAGCTTTCTGTGAAACTGCTTTGTGCTAGATATGTTTATTCATCTCACATAGTTAAAACTTGTCTTATATTACACAGTTTGGTACATCCATCATGCACGGATCTGAGAAGGGACTTTCCGGAGCACATTCAAGCCTACAGTGAAATAGGCGATATCTTCAGATAAAAACTGCATAGGAGCCTTCTGAGAAACTACTTTGAGATGTACACATTGCACTCAGGGAGTTATACCTCTTTTCTCGAAAGGCAGTGTTTGAGCACTGTTCTTCTGAAACTGAAGAAGTGATATTTCAGAGCGCTTTGAGGTCTATGATGAAGAGTGAAATATAGTGAAATAAAATCGAGGAAGAAGTGTTCCAAGTATATGCTCTCTGATATGTGCATTCACTTCAAAGGGTTAATGCTTAATCCATGGTGTCCAGTTTCGAAAATCTGCCTTTGAAGAATCTGTGAAGGGATATTTAGTGACTCCCCGAGGCTTGTAGTGCACAAGGAAACATCTTCTGATGAAACCTGCAGACAAACGTTCTGAGCAACTGCTTTGTGATGTGTATTCGTCTCCTAGATTTAAACCATTCTTTGGATTGAGCAGATTGAAATCATTGTTTTTGTGGAATCTGAGGAAGGACATTTGGGAACAATCCTTAAAATACGAAGAAAGAAATATCCTCAGGTAAAATCCAGAAGGAAGCTTTCTGTGAAACTACACTGTGTCATCTTAATTCCTCTCGCTTAGTTAAGCCTCTCCTTACATTGAGTAGTTTTATACCCCTGTGTATGTTTACTGTGTGATGGGACCTTCAGGAGCACTTTGAGGCTTATGGTGAAAAAGGAAATATGTTCAGACCGAAACTGGAGAGAAGCTTTCCGAGGAATGGCTTTGTGATGTGTGCATTCCACTCACAGAAATATACCTTTCTTCTCCTAGAGGACTCCGGAATCCCTTTTGGAGGAAAAGCTACCAAGAGACATTTTGGAGTACAGAGATGGCTATGGTGAAAAAGGAAATGTCCTCAGACAAAACTGGAGAGAAGATATCTGTGAAACTGCTTCGTGTTAGATATACCTATTCATCTCACACAGTTGAAACCTTTCTTATATTATGCAGTTTGGAAACTCCATCATGCACGAATCTGCGAAGGGACATTTGGGAGCACATTCAGGCCTATGGTGAAAGAGGAGATATCTTCAGATAAAAACTGGATAGAAGCTTTCTCAGAAACTACTTGTGATGTATGCATTCCACTCAGGGAGTTATACCTCTTTTCTCGCAAGGCAGTGTTTAAACACAGTTCCTGTGTAACTGAAAAAGTGGTTTTTCAGAGAGCATTGAGGACTATGGCAAATAGTGAAATATACTGAAATAAAATCGAGAAAGAAGCGTTCCAAGAATCTGCTCTCTGATATGTGCATTCACTTCACAGAATTTATGCTTACTGTATGGCCCAGTTTCGAATGCTGTCTTTGAAGAATCTGTGAAGGGATATTTAGTGACGCCCAGAGGCTTGTGGTGAGCAAGGAAACATATTCCGATGAAACCTGCAGAGTAACTTTCTGAGCAACTGCTTTGTGATGTGTGTATTCATCTCATAGATTTAAACTGTTCTTTGGATTGAGCAGATTGAAAATACTGTTTTGGTGGAATCTGAAGAAGGACATTTGGGAATGATCCTTAAAACATGGAGAAAGAAATATCCTCAGGTAAAATCCAGAAAGAATCTCTCATCTCTCTGTGAAACTACTCTGTGTCATCTTAATTTCTCTCGCTTAGTTAAGCCTCTCCTTACTGATTTGCTTTTCTAAGACCACCAGAGTGAGCACAAAAGAACCAGCGAGTAGGCAAGGGTAGGAACAAAACTGCAAATTTATTTTTGGTCACCTAGCTTCAGGGAAGAAGGTGGGTAGGGAGAGGTCTGTCATTCTCTGGCAAAGGAGGCCAAGAGAGTCGTCGCGTGGAGCTCTCTGACAGAATTCCTAATGCAGTCTCGACAGGAGTGGGGGACTGGGAAGTCCATGCAAGAAGCTCACCGGGAACAGATTTTCTAGGATTGGGAGGGCAATAGCCAGTGCACGGGCTTGTCGGGGGCATTCCATAGGTGCGACCAGGTAAATCTTGGTCTCTTCAGATTGACGTCACCTGCCACGTGCCCGGTTGGTCTGCACCTTCCTGGGTGCCAGCTGCATTTTCGCGCGCGTGGGAATAGTTGGTGATGAAGAACCCGGAAGTGCGCCATCTTGCCTCCGTTTATACAAACAGTCCAACCTTTTATTGATAATAGTGATAAGGGATGCCGTGGTCTGTCTGGCTACTTCCTGCTGTTAAGGGGCGTCGTTAAGGTCGGGGTCTATGGTTGGTATTTGGACGTACGGATGAAGAATAAAATAAGGCACAGTATTAGTATAAGAATGAGGAATGGAAGCATTTGTTGGAATATGGGCAAAACCAAGAAGGAAGGTCCTGGCAAGGTTGGGGTATTAAGGTTCAGTATTTCAGTTTTTTATTTTATTGTGGGTTTGAATGTTAGTGTCTACTAGGCCTGACTCGCTAACATAATACCAGCACTCTTCTCCAAGGAAGAGACAAGTGCCTCATTTTTCAGCTGTGAGCAAGTCTAGGGCTCGCCTGTTTTGGGCAGCTACTTGGGCTATTGAGGTAGTTCAGCACTGCAGGGAGACCAGGCTTTCAGCTGATTCCAATAACTGGAGGGAGGAAAACAGCCCATTTTTTAAGTGATTGGCAGAAGGGTGTAGCTGCAGTGTCAGTTCGACTAGTTCAGCCTTGCTATACTGGGTGAGGCTGGGCACTAAGGATACTGGGACACAGAGAGAATGAGATTGAGTTGTGACAGTTTGGTTAAAGGTTTTAGAAAGGGACCCCTTGCACCAGAAATAGCCTCCAATGGAGGCTGTTTCGCCTCCATTAGGCACCTGAGTATGATTACCCCAGGATGAATTTGGGGTTGAATAACAAAAAGGAAGGATTGGGCTATTTGGACTTTGATATAGTGGCACCTGGAGTGTGAGTAAATTGTGAGATTTTTGACCAGTAGTGTTGAATGCCATGGGCAAGGGGCTGCCACTGGGGGGCGGCCTTCTAAAGTCCCACAGAGGATGCAATGGGAGAGATTGGTTATATTCACAGTGTAGCTTACGTTTAGCCCTTGGCGGATAAGTGTGAGCCATGAGAAGGAGTCTCTATTGTCCGAAGAGAAGTTTGACAGACTTAAGGAAGACAACTAGCAGAACTAAGTACTACTGAGTGTGTTTGGCTGTCTTGTGACCAAGTTTCAGTGATGAAAAAAAAATTGCCATACAGTAGGCTGACTAGCAAAGGTCTGAGTGTATGAGTGAGACAGCTGTATAAGTATAAAATGAGGCTTCATTTTCAGTGTAGTCGCAGAGTGTCCCTTGCCACTGAAGATGTTCGATGAAGGTTAGGAGACAGGAGAACCACTGCTCTGGACTATTGTCTGGAGGTAGATATGGGTCTGGGGTTATGTATTGAAAGTCTGATACGTTTATGTAGAGGATGGTGAGAAAGCGAGCTAAGCGCCAGGGGTCGGGGAGCATGAGATAGTCAAGGAAGTTGTGTAAGTTTGAGGAGAGTGGGGGAAAGTTGAACTGATGTCCACTGGTTGTTCTCGGTGGGGGCCCTTTTTAGCTGGGAAATATGAATCCAATGCGTGTGTCCTAGGAGTTTTGCTGCTGTATGTGTAGACAGGAGGACAGTGTATGGGCCTTTCCACCTGGGCTGTAAGTCTTTGGTTTGGATATCTTTTATGTATACTTGGTCTCCGGGACTGCGGGAGAGATGTGGGTTGTAGGCGTCTGTTGGAGGAGGGTGTGCTAACTCAGCATGTTGTCTTAGGAGTTGTCTGAGAAGAGTGAGATATGGGAGGTAGTTTGCCAAAGGGGAGAGCAGGGAAGGTATTTGCTGGAGGGTTAGGGGCCATCCATAGACTAATTCGAAAGCAATGAGGCCTGTTGGGCTTTGATGTGCGGCCCGCAGCCAGGTCAGGGCTAAGGGAAGGAGAGTTACCCACGACTGCCGGGTTTCGATTGAGAGTTTGGTGAGCTGTTGTTGGATGAGTCCGATAGCCTTTTCCACCTTACCAGAAGACTGAGGCCTATAAGGGATGTGGAGTTTCCAGGTGATGTGTAGGAGGGCTGCCACCTGATGGACTACCTTAGAGATGAATGCTGGACCATTGTCGGATTGAAGAGTGACCAGGAGGCCAAACCTAGGGATAATATGTTCAGTGAGTATAGAGGCAACAATGTTAGCGGTTTCTCCTGTGGTAGGATAGGCCTCTATCCACCCTGTAAAGGTGTCCACAAGGGTTAAGAGGTACTTGAATATTTTATGTCTTGGCATATGTGTGAAATCAATTTGCCAATCTTCACCTGGTTGGTGTCCTCTGAGTTGATGGCTGGGATGGGGATGACGCAATGTGCCTTGAGAATTTGCCTTTAGGCAGGTAGAGCACTGCTGGTTGATTGTAAGTAAGTGTTTTTGTAGTGTAGGACAGTGGAGGAGGGGATTCAGAAAATTGTATAAGGCTCTGGGTTGTATATGTAAAGAATCATGTATGCCTGTTAGAATAGTATGGAGTTTTGTTTCAGGAATGACTAATTTGTTATTAATATATATCCAGTCACCTGTAGTTAGTTTGGTTGTTGGATTTTGTAATAGCTTAGCCTTTTCTTCCTGAGTGTAATTAGGGGCATACTGGGGGGAGAGAAAACAGCCAGAAAGAGGCTTAGGGGTGGAAAATCCGGCGGCTGACTTGGCAGTGACGTCAGTGAAATTGTTGCCAGCTGCTACCGGGTTAGATGAAGTTTGGTGACCTTTACAATGTATAATGGCTACCTTGGAAGGTGCCGACAGTGCGTCTAGTAGTTTGAGTATTTGGTTTTTGTTAATAATAGGTGTACCGCTGGTGGTTAAAAACCCTCTCTCTTTCCAGATGACTGAAAGGCTGTGTGTGATGAGAAAAGCATATTTAGAATCTCTGTATATGTTTACTGTTTTTCCTTTTGATAGTAGGAGTGCCTTGGTTAGTGCAGTGAGTTCTGCCCGCTGTGATATGGTCCCTTGTGGTAGGGGTTTTGCCTCTAAAACTGTGGAGGAGGTAACTATTGCATAACCTGCCTGTCTGTTTCCTTGAGGGTTGATAAAGGAGCTGCCATCCACAAATAGGGTTAGTTGTGCATTCTGAAGGGGCCGGTCATGCAAGTGTAAGTAGCTGGGGGGTTGAGCCTCCAGGACATCATGACAAATGTTTAGTATGGGGTGGTTTAAGAGGGTCTGGCAGTAAAGTGGCTGAATTTAGAGAGGAGCAAACTTCTAAAGTAACAGTGGGGTCTTCTATGAATAAGAGATGGAAAAGTTGGAGTTGGGATGGAGTGAAGTGGCTAATACTTTTATGAGAGATGAGATCCTGAAGACGAAGTGTGGAGAGGACTGTTAGGTTACTGCCTCTAATGAGCTTTTTTTGCTTCCTGGGTCAGGCAGGCTGCTGCTGCTAATGCACGCAGTCAGGGTTGCCAGCCTTGTACAGTTGGGTCTCGTTGTTTGGATAGATAGGCCACAGGGTGGTGGGTGCTGCCGACAGACTGGGCTAAAAGACCAACTGCCACTTTCTGCCTTTCATCTGTAAAGAGTTGGAAGGGACGCTGGATATCAGGCAGTGAGAGAGTGGGTTGTGAGAGAAGGCAAGCTTTTAAGTGGGTGAAATGAATCGAGATTAACTTGGGATTGGACAAAGGCCCATGTGGGGTTTCATTAACTGTGGCATATAAAGGTTTGGCTAAGATTCCAAAATTGGGGATCCAATGTCTGAAGAAGCCTATTAGACCTAGGAAGGATTGAATTTCTTTTACATTTTGAGGGGGAAGAAGGTTACGTATTAGGGCTGTGCGGTCGGTAGTTAGTGACCGGTTTGTTGGGGTGATTTCAATTCCTAAGTATATGACGGTTTGGCAAGAAATTTGGGCCTTGTGTTTAGATACTCTATAACCTAATGAACCTAAATGGTTGAGGAGAGTTGCAGTGTCTAGAAGAGAGTCTTGTTTGGTAGGGCTACAGATTAGGAGATCATCTACATACTGCAGAACTTTGCTATTAGTGAGAGGGCAGGAGGCAAGGTCTTTTGCTAAGGCCTGATCAAAGAAATGGGGGCTGTCCCGGAACCCTTGTGGGAGGACTGTCCACGTCAGTTGAGTGGAGATAGGTGTGTCTGGGTCCTCCCATGTGAAAGCAAAAAGGACCTGGCAGTCTGTGTGTAGGGGTATGGTAAAGAAAGCATCCTTAAGGTCTAGCACAGTAAAATAAGTAGAATTGGTGGGGATATGGGACAGAAGAGTGTAAGGGTTGGGAACTACAGGGTGCATTGGACGGATAGCCTCATTGACTAGCCGAAGATCCTGTACTAACCTATATGTTCCGTCGGCCTTCTTAACTGGAAGTATTGGAGTGTTACAGGGGGAATGTGTGCGGGCAAGAATATGTTGGCTAAGT
Source organism: Piliocolobus tephrosceles (assembly GCF_002776525.5). Lineage (NCBI taxonomy): Eukaryota > Metazoa > Chordata > Mammalia > Primates > Cercopithecidae > Piliocolobus > Piliocolobus tephrosceles. Next base: position 45,685,461 of record NC_045438.1, read on the forward strand.
AGTCACGTGATAATTGGCTTTAAACCTTGTAGATGTGTCGGAGAGAGAGAGAATTGGGGGTGGTTTGGGAAACGAGTGGGATCTTTGAGCTTGACAAGAACTGGTGGGTGGTGGGCAGCTATGACCAGGGTGGAAGTGTCCCACACTTGAGGGTGTACAGAAATAGGGAAGATGGGGGGTGGGGGTGACATAGGAGGAGAGTGTGCACCTGCACAAAGCATGAGCAACAGGTCGTGAGGGGGTTGAAGGGGAGTGGATGGGTTGGTGGGAATGTATATGGAGGCCTTTAAGGTGCTCAGGATGTCTCGGCCTAGTAAGGGAGTAGGGCATGAGGGTGTAATGAGGAAAGAGTGCAAAAAGTTGTTGGCCAGGCAGCAATTAAGGAGTGGAGTTTTTCTTGGAGTGGATGGCTTTCCGTCTACTCCTACTACAGAGATATTGGATGGAAGGCTAGGTCCAGAGAAGGATGGTAAAACAGAATAGGTAGCCCCGCTATCTATTAAAGAATTATTCATCTGACCCGCTACCAGGAGAGTTACCCGTGGCTTGGTGAGGGTGATGGGGGTCCCCGAGTCTCGGCACCTTCAGTTGTCGTCGTCCAGATGTAGGAGCTGGAAGGAGCTCCCAGGATCCTGGGAAAGTGGGTCACATGGAGACGCGGCACCTGTTCTCAGGGTGGGGCAATCAGACTTCCAGTGTCCTCCCTGTTGGCAAGCAGGGCAGGGGGTTGCTGGTGGATGAGGGTTAGATCATTCACTGGCCCAAAGTCCTGATGCCTTGCACTTATAGCAAGGCTGCATTGGGGCTCGGGACCTTGTGGACACCTGTTGGCATAATGTCCTGCCTTGCTGCACTTATAGCAGACTCCTTTTGTAGGCTTGGAGTCTGCAGGAAGTGTGCTCTCTGGCCTGGGGTTATGACTGGGCTGTAAAGCCACTGCTAGGAGATTTGCTTTCTGTTTAAGGCAAGCCTGTCGCTGTGCTTCAGCCACCTCCTCTCTGGAGTTATGGGCCCTAAAGGCTACTTTAACCAGGTCTTGTATTGGTGCCTGAGGACCATCCTCTATCTTTTGAAGTTTTTCACGAATGTCAGGAGCTGACTGAGAAATGAAATAAGACGCGAAAATGGTGGCCCCTGCGGGGGAGGCCGGATCTAACCTGGTATATTGGGTTAGAACCTCAGGCAGCCTATTTAAGAATGCAGCTGGATTTTCTTCTGGATTTTGAACAATTTCTTTTAATTTGTTAAAATTCACAGTTTTGTTTCAGGCTGTTTGCATACCAGCCAACAAACACTGGACCATTATGTCTCTCCTACGTCACCCAGGCTGTCCTGCTTGGTTGTTCCAGTCTGGGTCTGTCGAGGGGACTGCTTGCTCCCCTAGTGGAATGGTGGCATCAGTTAAATGTAGTAGGTTGGCGTGCTGCCTGGCAGCCGCTAGGATGCGCTCTTGCTCCTCAGGGTTTAGGGTGGAGGTTAGGATAACCTGGAGGTCATGCCAAGTTAAGTCATAGGCCTGACAAATGTATCTAAATTCCTTTAAGTATATGGCAGAATTAGCTGAGAAGTCACCTAAACGCTTCTCAATTTTTGAAAGATCAGCCGGTGAAAAAGGGACATGTACTCTGACTACCCCCTCCGCCCCAGCTACCTCTTGCAAAGGTGCTAACACTGTAGGAGGGTGTGGGGCAGGAGTGAGGGCATCAGCAGGGCACTTAGAGCGGGTGTGGGCAGAGACAGGTGACTCAAGACAGCCAGTTGGGGGCCCCAAAGGATGCACGGGACCAAGTGGATTACTAGTAGATAAGGAAGAGGAAGTAGGAGTCTGGAAGGAGGGAGGAGGAGAAGTGTAGGCTGGAAGTGAGGGAAACCCTAGGTCCTCTGGCTGAACAGAAAGGAATGAAGACTCCTCTTTTTTGGGTTCCTGTGGGCCGGTGTCCTTGGCAAGCATAACTTGGGCCAAAGAGCACCGTCTACACAGGTATGGATGAGAGCATAAGGCCCAAAAACCTTGTATGTAAGTAATTTCGGACCACTTGCCTAGCTGCTGGCAGAAATTGCTGAGGTCGGTCATAACATTGCGGTCTAGGGTGCCCTCTGGTGCCCACTGAGACTGATTGTCTAGTTTTTATTGGGGCCACGCTACAGTGGAAAGGAAAATTAACTGCTTCCTACTAAGGTCTTGTTCGAGCCCTAAGGTTTTTAAATTGGCTAGGAGGCACCCTAAGGGGGTGCCCTTTGGAAATTTGGACTGGGGGTTTCCCATTTGTTTCCTCTTTACTTACACAATGGACACAATGGAAATGGAAGTGGATCTCTGCCTGGCTTGAAAGCGTCCTTTGGAACCAGCAGAGACAGACTGGAGGCTCTTGGAGCCAAGGTGGAGATTACCATCAGGGGGACGTCTCCATCCTGAACGGGTCTCCCGAGCCACGTGGTGGCTCTTCAGCTACTTGGTGGCTCAAAAGTGGGCCTCGGATCTGCGCAGGATTTTTGGCCGAGGGAGGTAAAGGGAAAACAAAGGCACTTACCCAAGAGAGGCCGTGAGAGTGAGGGAAGCAGGTCTCAGGTCCTGGTCCATCTGTGGTGTGGGAGGAGGAGGAGGAAGCTCCCCGGATCCTGGGGGCCCTTAGGAGTGGTCTCCTCCTGGGTTTGGCAAAAACTGATTTGCTTTTCTAAGACCACCAGAGCGAGAACAAAAGAACCAGCGAGTAGGCAAGGGTAGGAGCAGAACTGCAGGTTTATTTTGGTCACCTAGCTTCAGGGAAGAAGGTGGGTAGGGAGAGGTCTGTCTGCCTCCGGCAAAGGAGGCCAAGAGAGACGCCCTGTGGAGCTCTCGGATGGAGTCTGGCAAAGGAGGCCAAGAGAGACACCCCGTGGAGCTCTCGGACGGAGTTCCTAATGCAGTCACGACAGGAGTGGGGGAATGGGAAGGCCACGCGAGACACTCACTGGGAGCGGCTTTACTAGGAGTGGGAGGGCAATAGGCGGGGCACACGCGTGTCAGGGACATTCCGTAAGTGTGACCAGGTAAATCTTGGTCTCTTTGGATTGACGTCAACTGGGGCACGCCCAGTTGGTCTTCACCTTCCTGGGCGCTGGCTGCATATTTGCGTGTGGGAAAAGATGGTGATGAAGAACCCAGAAGTGCACCATCTTGCCTCCGTTTACCCAAACACTTTCGTAGAGTAGTTTTATAACCCTTGTATGTTTATTGTGTGATGGGATATTCGGGAGCACTTTGATTCTTATGGTAAAAAAGCAAATATGTTCTGACTGAAAATGGAGAGAAGCTTTCCGAGGAACTGCTTTGTGACGTGTGCATTCCACTCACAGTGTTATACCTCTCTTCTCATACAGCATCAGGGAAACCCTTTTGGAGAAACAGGTACCAGGTGATATTCGGGAGCATGTTTATGCTGATGATGAAAAGGGAAATGAGCTCACACAAAACCTGTAAAGAAGCTTTGTAGGAAACTACTCTGTGATACGTGTAATCACCTCACAGAGATAAAGGTTTCCTTACATTACACAGCTTGAAAACTGTCATGGACGGATTCACGAAGGGACTTTCAGTAACACAAACAGGACTGTGGTGAAAAAGAAAATATCTTCAGATAAAAACTGGAAAGAAGCTTTCTGTGAATCTGCTTTTCTCTATGTCTATTCTTCTCACATCGATGAAGCTTTCTTTACATTCTGCAGCTTGGAAACACCCTCCTGGATGGAGCCACGAAGGGACACTTGGGATCACATTCAGGCCTACGGTCAAATAGGAAGTAGAGTCAGATACAAACTGGAGAGAAGCTTTCTGAGAAACTGCTTGGTAATGTGCGCATTCCACAGTTTGAACACTGTTCCTGTAAAACCAAAAGAATGAGATTCGGAGCACATTGAAGACAATGGCAAAAAGTGAATTGTCGTCCAATAAAAAACAGAAAGAAGCACTCACAGAAACTGCTCTCTGACATGCGCATTCTTTTCACAGGGTTAAAGCTTACTCTACATTTCAAAGTTTGAAAGTCAGCTTTTGAGGGTTCTGCGAAGGGATAGTAAGTGGCAACTGGGCGCCTGTGTTGAGCAAGGAAATGTCTCCCATCGAAAATTGGAGAGAAGCTTTCAGCGCACCTCTTTCGTGATGTTTGTATTCAGCTCAAAGAGTTAAATCATTCTTTGGATTGAGCAGTTTGAAATCACTCTTTCTGTGGAATCTGAGAAAGGACATTTGGAGACGCTCTTTAGAATATCCTGAAAAAGAAATAACCTCAGAGAGAAACCAGAAGGAAGCTTTCTGTGAAACTGATCTGTGTCACATGAATTTCACTCACACAGTTAAGCTTCTATTTTAATTGTGCAGTATCATAACACTGTTTTTGTTTGGACTGTGAAGGGATATTCAGGAGCGATATGAGGATTACGGTGAGAAAGGAAACGTCTTCAGATAGAAACTGGGGAGAAACTTTCTGAGGAGTTGCTTTGTGACATATGCATTCCACTCACAGAAATATACCTTTCTTCTCCTGGGGGATTCTGGAAACCCTTGTGGAGAAGAAGCTACCAAGAGACATTCGGGAGTATAGGGACGGCTATGGTGAAAAAGGAAATATCCTCAGACAAAACTGGAAAGAAGTTTTCTGTGAAACTGCTTCATGTTAGATATATCTATTCATCTCGCATAGTTCAAAGCTTTCTTATATTACGCAGTTTGGAAACTCCGTCATATACGAATCCGCGAAGGGACATTCAGGAGCACATTCAGACCTACGGTGAAAGAGGAGATATCTTCAGATAAAAACTGGATACAAGCTTTCTGAGAAACTACTTGTGATGTATGCATTCCGCTCAGGGAGTTATACATCTTTTCTCACAAGGCAGTGTTTAAACACTGTTCCTCAGGAACCGAAAAAGTGATATTTCGGAGCGCATTGAGGACTATGGCAAATAGTGAAATACACTGAAATAATATCGAGAAAGAGGCGTTCTAAGAATCTGCTCTCTGATATGTGCATTCACTTCACAGCATTTATGCTTACTCTATGTTGCCCAGTTTCAAAATTCTGTCTTTGAATAATCTGTGAAGGGATATTTAGTGATGCCAGGAGGCTTGTGGTGAGCATGGAAACATCTTCCAATGAAACCTGCAGAGTAACTTTCTGAGCAACTGCTTTGCATTGTGTGTATTCGTCTCCTAGATTTAAACTGTTCTTTCGATTGAGCAGATTGAAGATACTGTTTTGGTGGAATCTGAGGGAGGACATTTGGGAACGATCCTTAAAACATGGAGGAATAAATATCCTCAGGTAAAATCCAGAAGGAAGCTTTCTGTGAAACTGCTCTGTGTCATCTTAATTCCTCTAGCTCAGTTAAGCCTCTCCTTACGTTGAGTAGTTTTATACCCCTGTGTATGTTTAGCATGTGATGGGACATTCGGAACATTTTGAGGCTTATGGGAGAAAAGTAGTAAGTTCAGACCGAAACTGGAGAGAAGCTTTAGGAAGAAAGGCTTTGTGACGTGTGCATTCCACTCACAGAAATATACCTTTCTGCTACTGGAGGATTCTGGAATCCCTTTTGGAGGAAAAGCTACCAAGAGACATTCGGGAGTATAGGGACGGCTATGGTGAAAAAGGAAATATCCTCAGACAAAACTGGAAAGAAGATTTCTGTGAAACTGCTTCATGTTAAATATATCTATTCATCTTGCATAGTTCAAACCTTTATTATATTACGCAATTTGGAAACTCTGTCATGCACCAATTCACGAAGGGACATTTGGGAGCACATTCAGACCTTCGGTGGAAGAGGAGATATAATCAGATAACAACTGGAAAGAAACTTTCTGAGAAACTACATTGTGATGTATGCATTCCGCTCAGAGAGTTATACCTCTTTTCTCACAAGTCAGGGTTTGAACACTGTTCCTGTGAAACCGAAAATGTGATATTTCGGGGCACACTGAGGACTATGGGGAATACTGAAGTATACCGAAATAAAAATCGAGTAGGAAGCGTTCCAAGAATCTGCTCTCTGATATGTGCATTCACTTCACAGAATATATGCTTACTCTATGTTGCCCAGTTTCGAAATTCTGTCTTTGAAGAATCTGTGAAGGGATATTTAGTGATGCCCGGAGGCTAGTGGTGAGCAAGGAAACATCTTCCGATGAAACCTGCAGAGTAACTTTCTGAGCAACTGCTCTGCGATGCCTGTATTCATCTCCTACATTTAAACCATTCTGTGGATTAAGCAGATTGAAAATACTGTTTTGGTGGAATCTGAAGAAGGACATTTGGGAATGATCCTTAGAACATGGAGAAAGAAATATTCTCAGGTAAAATCCAGAAGAAAGCTTTCTATGAAACTACTCTGTGTCATCTTAATTCCTCTCGCTTAGTTAAGCCTCTCCTTATGTTGAGTAGTTTTATAACCCTGTGTATGTTTAGCGCGTGTTAGGACATTCGGAAGCACTTTGAGGTTTATGGTAAAAAAGTAAATATGTTCAGACCAAAACTGGAGAGAAGCTTTCTAAGGAACTGCTTTGTGGTGTGTGCATTTCAGTCACAGAAATATACATTTCTTCTCCTAGAGGATTCTGGAATCCCTCTTGGAGAAAAAGCTACCAAGGGGCATTCAGGAGTACAGGGATGGCTACGGTGAAAAAGGAAATATGCTCAGACAAAACTGGAGAGAAGATTTCTGTGGAACTGCTTCGTGTTAGATATATCTATTCATCTCCAATAGTTGAAACCTTTCTTATATTATGCAGTTTGGAAACTCCATCTTGCACGAATCTGCAAAGGGACATTTGGGAGAACATTCAGGCCTATGGTGAAAGAGAAGATATCTTCAGGTAAAAACTGGATAGAAGCTTTTGGAGAAAATACTTTGTGATGTATGCATTCCACTCAGGGAGTTATATCACTTTTCTCACTAGGCAGTGTTTGAACACTGTTCTTGTGACACCAAAAATGTGATATTTCAGAGCGCATTGATGACTAGGGCGAATAATGAAATATACTGAAGTAAAATCGAGCAAGAAGCTTTCCAAGAATCTGCTCTCTGATATGTGCATTCACTTCACAGAGTTAATGCTTACTCAATGTTGCCCAGTTTCAAAACTCTGTCTTTGAAGAATCTGTGAAGGGATATTTAGTGACGCCTGGAGGCTTATGGTGAGCAAGGAAAAGTCTTCCGATAAAACATGTAGAGAAACTTTCTGAGCAACTGCTTTGTGATGTCTGTATTCGTCTCATAGAGTTAAACAATTCTTTGGATTGAGCAGCTTGAAATCACTGTTTTTGTGGAATCTGAGGAGGGACATTTGGGAACGAACCTTAGAATATGGAGAAAGAAATATCCTCAGGAAAAGTGCAGAAGAAAGCTTTCTTTGAAACTGCTCTGTGCCATCTTAATTCCACTCGCTCAGTTAAGACTCTCTTTTCATTGAGCTGTTTTCTATCCCTGTGTAAGTTAAGCATGTGATGGTATATTCGGGAACCCTTTGAGGCTTGCTTCGAAAAAGGAAATATGTTCAGACCGAAAAGGTGGAGAAGCTTTCTGAGGAACGGCTTTGTGATGTGTGCATTGAACTCACAGTGTTATAACTCTCTTCTCATACAGCGTCGCGGAAACCCTTTTGGAGAAACAGGTACCAAGTGACATTCGGGAGCATGTTGATGCCAATGGTGAAAAGGGAAATAGCCTCAGAAAAAAACTGCAAAGAAGTTTTCTAGGAAACTACTCTGTGATATGTGTAATCGTCTCACATAGATAAATCTTCCTTTACATTACACAGCTTGGAAACTGTCATGGTCAGATCCACGAAGGGACATTTGGGAGCACATTCAGGGCTATGGTGAAAAAGGAAATATGTTCACATAAAAACTGGAAAGAACCTTTCTGTGAATCTGCTTTGTGCTATGTTTATTCATCTCACATACATGAAGCTTTCCTTACATTATGCAGCTTACATTTCCTTACATTGTGCAGCTTGGATATTCCCTCGTGGATGGATCCGAGAGGGGACATTCGGTACCACATTCAGGCCTATGGTGAAAGAGGAGATATCTTCAGATAAAAACTGAATAGAAGCTTTCTGAGGAACTACTTTCTCATAAGGCACAGTTTGAACACTGTTCCTGTAAAACCAAAAGAGTGATATTCGGAGCACATTGAAGACTACGGCAAAAAGTGAAATGTCATCCTATAAAAAGCAGAAAGAAGCACTCAAGGAAACTGCTCTCTGACATGTTCATTCTTTTCACAGGGTTAAAGCATACCATAGATGTCTCAGTTTGAAAGTCGGTGGTTGAGCATTCTGCGAAGGGATAGTAAATGGCAACCGGAGGCCTCTGTTGAGCAAGGAAATGTCTTCCATCGAAAATTGGAGAGAAGCTTTCTGTGCAGCATTTTTGTGATGTTTGTATTCATCTCACAGAGTGAAATCATTCTTTGTATTGAGCAGTGTGAAGTCACAGTTTCTGTGGAATCTGAGAAAGGACGTTTGGAAACGCTCTTTAGAATACCCTGTAAAAGAAATAACCTCAGAGAGAAACCAGAAGGAAGCTTTCTGTGAAACTGGTCTGTGTCACGTGAATTCCACTCACACAGTTAAGCTTCTCTTTTCATTGAGCAGTATCATAACTCTGTTTTTGTATAGTCTGAGAGGGGATATTCAGAAGTGCTTTGAGGCTTATGGTGAGAAAGGAAACGTCTTTAGATAGAAACTGGGGAGAAGCTTTCTGAGGAGTTGTTTTGTGACGTGTGCATTCCACTAACAGAAATATACCTTTCTTCTCCTAGAGCTACCAAGAGACATTCGGGAGTATAGGAGCAGTTACGTTGAAAAAGTAAATATCCTCAGACAAATACTGGAAAGAAGATTTCTCTAAAACTGCTTTGTGTTAGTTATATTCATTCATCTTACATAGTCAAAACTTTTCTTATATTACGCAGTTTGGAATCTCCGTCATGCACGGATCTGCGAAGGGACATTCGGGAGCACAATCAGGACTATGGTGAACGAGGAGATATCTTCAGTTAAAACCTGGAGAGAAGCTTTCTGAGAAACTATTTTGTGATGCATCCATTCCACTCAGGGAGTTATACCTCTTTTCTCACAAGGCAGTGTTTGAACACTGTTCCTGTGAAACTGAAAACGTGATATTTCAGAGTGCATTGAGGACTATTGCGAATAGTGAAATATACTGAAATAAAATCGAGGAAGAAGCGTTCCAAGAATCTATTCTCTGACATGTGCATTCATTTCACAGAGTTAATGCTTACTCTATTTTTCCCAGTTTTGAAACTACATCTTTGAAGAATCTGTGAAGACATATTTGGTGACACCTGGAGGCTTGTGTTGAGCAAGGAAATGTCTTTCAATGAAACCTGCAGAGAAACTTTATGAGTAACTACTTTGTGATGGATGTATTCGTCTCATAGAGTTCTGTCACTCTTTGAATTGAGCATCTTGAAGTCACACTTTTTGTGGAATATGAGGAAGGACATTTGGGAATGATCCTTAGAATATGGAGAAAGAAATATCCTCAGGTAAAATCCAGAAGGAAGCTTTCTGTGAAACTGCTCTCTGTCGTCTTACTTCGTCTCACTCAGTTAAGCCTCCCTTTTCATTGAGCAGTTTTCTAACCCTCTGTATGTTTAGCGTGTGATGGGATATTCGGGAGCACTTTGAGGCTTATGGTGAAAAAGGAAATATGTTCAGACCTTAACTGGAGAGAAGCTTTCCGAGGAACTGCTTTGTAATGTATGCATTCCACTCACAGTGTTATACCTCTCTTCTCATACAGCGTCGGGGAAACCCTTTTGGAGAAACAGGTACCAAGTGATATTCGAGCACATGTTGATGCTGATGATGAAAAGGGAAAAAGCCTCAGAGGAAAACTGGAAAGAAGCTTTCTAGGAAACTACTTTTTGATATGTGTAATCATCTCACATAGATAATGCTTTTTTTACATTACAAAGCTTGGAATCTTTCGTGGTTGTTTCCACAAATGGACCATTGGCATCACATTCAGGACTATGGAGAAAAGGGAAATATCCTCAGATAAAAACTGTAAAGAAGCTTTCTGTGAATATGCCTTTTGCTGTATTTATTCATCTCACATAGTTGAAGGTATCTCTACATTACACGTCTTGGAAACTCCCCCGTGGATGGATCTGAGAAAGGATATTTGGGATCACATTAGGCCTATGGTGAAATAAGAAATATAGTCAGATAAAAACTGGAGAGAAGCTTTCTGAGAGACTGCTTGGTGATGTGTGCATAACACGCAGGAGTTAAAACTTTCTCCTCATAAGGCACAGTTTGAACACTGTTCCTGTAAAAGCAAAAGAGTGATATTCGGAGCACATTGAAGACTATGGCAGAAAGTGAAATGGCGACCAATAAGAAACAGAAAGAAGAACTCGAAGAAACTGCTCTCTGACACGTCCATTCTTTTCACAGGGTTAAAGCTTTCTCTACATTTTCCTGTTTGAAAGTCGGTCTTTGAGGTATCTGCGAAGGGATAGTAAGTAGCAAAGGGAGGCCTGTGTCCTGCAAGGTAATGTCTTCCATCGAAAACTGGAGAGAAGATTTCTGTAAATCTCCTTTGTGATGCTTTTATACATCCCATAGTGTTAAATCATTCTTTAGATTGAGCAGTTTGAAATCACTGTTTCTGTGGAATCTGAGAAAGGACATTTGGAAACCCTCTTTAGAATATCCTGAAAAACAAATAACCTCAGAAAGAAACCAGAAGGAAGCTTTCTGTGAAACTGCTCTGTGTCACTTGAATTCCACTCACACACTTAAGCTTCACTTTTCATTGAGAAGTATCATAACGCTGTTTTTGTTTAGTCTGTGAAGGGTTATTCAGGAGTGCTTTGATGCTTACAGTGAGAAAGGAAACGTCTTCAGATAGATCCTAGAGAGAAGCTTTCTGAGGAGCTGCTTTGTGACGTGTGCATTCCACTCACAGAAATTTACCCTTCCTCTCCTTGAGGATTCCGGAGTCTCTTTTGGAGAACGAGCTACTATGAAACATTCAGGAGTATAGGGAGGGCTATGGTGAAAAAGGAAATATCCTCAGAAAAAAACTGGAAAGATCTCGGTGAAACTGTTTTGTGTTAGATATATTTATTCATCTCGCATAGTGAAAACTTTTCTTATATTACACACTTTGAAAACTCCATCATGCACGGATCCAGGAAGGGACTTTTGAGAGCACATTCAGGCCTACGGTGAAACAGGAGATATCTTCATATAACACTGGATAGAAGCTTTCTGAGAAAGTACTTTGTGATATATGCATTTCACTCAGGGAGTTTTACCTCTTTTCTCAAAAGGCAGCATTTGAACACTGTTCCTGTGAAACCAAAAAGGTGATATTTCAGAGCGCATTGAGGACTATGTCGAATTGAGAAATATACTGAAATAAAATTGAGGAGGAAACATTCCAAGAATCTGTTCTCTGATATGTGCATTCACTTCACAGAGTGAATGCTTACTCTATGTTGCCCAGATTCGAAACTCTGTCTTTGCAGAATCTGTGAAGGGATATTTAGTGACCCCCGGAGGCTTGTGGTGATCAAGGAAAAGTCTTCTGATGAAAGTTGCAGAGAAATTTTCTGAGTAACTGCTTTGTGATGTGTTTATTCGTCTCATAGAGTTAAATCATTCTTTTGATTGAGCAGGTTGAAATCACTCTTTTTGTGGTAACTGCTTTGTGATGTGTTTATTCGTCTCATAGAGTTAAATCCTTCTTTTGATTGAGCAGGTTGAAATCACTGTTTTTGTGGAATCTGAGGAAGGATATTTGTAAAGATTATAAAGAAAGAAATATCCTCAGGAAAAATCCAGTAGGAAGCTTTCGGTGAAACTGCTCTGTGTCGTCTTAATTCCTCTCGCTCAGTTAAGCCTCTCTTTTCATTGAACACTTTTCTAACCCTGTGTATGTTTAACGTGTCATGGTATATTCAGGAGCACATTGAGGCTTACAGTGAAAAAGGAAATATGTTCCTACCGAAACTGGAGAGAAGCTTTCCGAGGAACTGCTTTGTGACGTGTGCATTCCACTCAGAGTGTTATACCTCTCTCCTCATACAGTGTTGGGGAAATCCTTTTGGAGAAAGAGGTACCAAGAGATATTCGGGAGCATGTTGATGCCGATGGTGAAAAGGGAAATAGCCTCGACAAAAACTGGAAAGAAGCTTTCCAGGAAACTACTCTGTGATATGTGTAATCATCTCACATAGATAAAGCTTTCTTTACATTATGCAGCTTGGGAACTCTCATGGACGGAACCACGAAGGGACCTTCGGGAGCACATTCAGGACTATGGTGAAAAAGGAAACATCTTCAGATAAAAACTGGAAAGAAGCTTTCTGCAAATCGGCTTTTTGCTATGTTTATTCAACTCACATAGATGAAGCTTTCTTTACATTACACAGCTTGGAAACTCCCTCGTGGATGGATCCGCAAAGGGATATTTGTGATCACATTCGCGCCTATGATGAAATAGGAAATATAACCAGATAAAAACTGGAGAGGCTTTCTGAGAATCTGCTTGGTGACGTGTGCATTTCACTCTGGGGGTTATATCTTTCTTCTCATAAGTCAGAGTTTGAACACTGTTCTTGTAAAACCAAAAGAGTGATATTCGGAGCACATTGAAGACTATGGCAAAAGTCAAATGGCATCCAATAAAAAACAAAAGAAGCACTCGATGAAACTGGTCTCTGACATGACCATTCTTTTCACAAGGTTAAAGCTTACTCTACATTTCCCAGTTTGAAAGTCGGTCTTTGAGGGTTCTGTGAAGAGATAGTAAGTGGTAACTAGAGGCCTGTGTCGAGCAAGGAAAGCTCTTCCATGGAAAATTGGAGAGAAGCTTTCTGTGCAACTCTTTTGTGATGTTTGTATTCATCTCATAGAGTTAAATCATTCTTTGGATTGAGCAGTTTGAAATCACTGTTTCTGTTCAATCTGAGAAAGGACATTTGGAAACGCTCTTTGGAATATCCTGAAAAAGAAATAACCTCAGATAGAAACCACAAGGAAGCTTTCTGTGAAACTGCTCTGTGTCACGTGAATTCTGCTCAAACAGTTAGGCTTCTCTTTGCATTGAGCAGTATCATAACAGTGTTTTTATTTAATCTGTGAAGGGATATTCAGGAACGCTTTGAGGCTGACGGTGAGAAAGGAAATGTCTTCAGATAGAAACTGGAGAGAAGCTTTCTGAGGAGCTGCTTTGTGACGTGTGCATTCCACTCAGAAATATACTGTTCTTTTCCTAGAGGATTCCGGAATCCCTTTTGGAGAAGAAGAGACATTCGGGAGTATAGGGAATGCTATGGTGAAAAAGGAAATATCCTCAGACAAAAGCTGGAAAGAAGATTTCTGTGAGACTGCTTTGTGTTAAATATATATATTCATCTCACAGAGTTAAAACTTTTCTTATATTACGCAGTTTGAAAACTCTGTCACGCACGGATCCACAAAGGGACATTCGGGAGCACATTTAGGCCTACAGTGAAAAACGAGATATCTTCAGATAAAAACTGGATATAAGCTTTCTGAGGAACTACTTTGTGATGTATGCATTCCACTCAGGGAGTTATTCCTCTTTTCTCAAGAGGCAGCGTTTGAACACTGTTCCTGTGAAACCAAAAAAGTGATATTTCAGAGCACATTGTGGACTATGGCATATAGTGAAATATAATGAAATATAATCGAGGAAGAAGTGTTCCAAGAATCTGCTTTCTGATATGTGCATTCACTTCACAGAGTTAATGCTTACTCTATGTTGCCCTGTTTCAAACCTCTGTCTTTGAAGAATCTGTGAAGGGATATTTAGTGACTCCCGGAGGCTTCTGGTGAGTGAGGAAACGTCTACCGATGAAACCTCCAGAGAAACGTTCTGAGCAACTACTTTGCGATGTGTATATTTGTCTCATACAGTTAAACCATTCTTTGGATTTAGCACGTTGAAATCACTGTTTTTGTGGCATCTAAGGAAGGACATTTGGGAGCGATCCTTAGAACACGGAGAAAGAAATATCCTCAGGTAAAATCCAGAAGGAAGCTTTCTATGAAACTGCTCTGTGTTGTCTTAATTCCTCTCAATCAGTTAGGCCTCTGTTTTCATTGAGCAGTTTTCTAACCCTGTGTATGTTTAGTGTGTGATGGGATATTCGGGAGCCTTTGGGGCTTATGATGAAAAAGGAAATATGTTCAGACCGAAACTGGAGAGAAGTTTTCCGAGGAACTGCTTTCTGACGTGTGCATTCCACTCACAGTGTTATACCTCTCTTCTCATACAGCGTCAGGGAAACCCTTTTGGAGAAACAGGTACCAAGTGATATTCGGGAGCATGTTGATGTCGATGGTGAAAAGGAAAATAGCCTCAGACAAAAACTGGAAAGAAGCTTTCTAGGAAAATACTCTGTGATGTGTGTAATCATTTCACATAAATAAATCTTTGTTTATATTACGCAGCCAGGAAAGTGTCATGGACGGATCCACGAAGGGACCATCGGGAGCACATTCAGGACTTCGGTGAAAAAGGAAATATCTTCAAATAAAAACTGGAAGGAAGCCTTCTGTGAATCTACGTTTTGCTATGTTTATTCATCTCACATAGTGTAAGCTTTCTTTACATTACATGGCTTGGAAACTCCCCTGTAGATGGATCCGCGAAGGTATATTTGGGATCCCATTCGGGCCTATGGTGAAATAGCAAATATAGTCAGATAAAAGCTGGAGAGAAGCTTTCTGACACTGCTTAGTGATGTGTGCATTCCCCTACGGGAGTTATAACTTCCTTCTCCTAAGGCAAAGTTTGAACACTGTTCCTGTAAAACCAAAAGACTGATATTCGGAGCACATTGAAGACTATGGCAAAATGTCAAATGTCGTCCAATAAAAAACAGAAAGAAGTACTTGAAGAAACGGCTCTCTGACATGTCCATTCCTTTAACCAGGTTAAAGCTTACTCTACATTTCCCAGTTTGAAAGTCGGTCTTTAACGGTTCTGCAAAGGGATAGTAAGTGGCAACCGGAGGCCTGTGTCGAGCAAGGAAATGTCTTCCACCAAAAATTGGAGAGAAGCTTTCTGTGCAACTCTTTTGTGATGTTTGTATTCATCTCATAGAGTTAAATCATTCTTTGGATTGAGCAGTTTGAAATCTCTGTTTCTGTGAAATCTGAGAAAGGACATTTGGAAACACTCTTTAGAATATCCTGAAGAGAAAATAACCTCAGAGAGAATAACCAGAAGGAAGCTTTCTGTGAAACTGCTCAGTGTCACCTGAATTCTGCTCACACAGTTAAGCTTCTCTTTTAATTGAGCAGTATCATAACACTGTTTTTGTTTAGTCTGTGAAGGGATATTCAGGAGTGCTTTGAGGCTGACAGCGAGAAAGAAAACGTCTTCAGATAGAAACAGGAGAGAAGCTTTCTGAGGAGCTGCTTTCTGACGTGTGCATTACACTCACAGAAATATACCTTTCTTTTCCTAGAGGCTTCTGGAATCCCAGTTTGAGAAAGAGCCACCAAGAGACATTCAGGGACATAGGGAGGGCTATGGTGAAAAAGGAAATATCCTCAGACAAAAACTGGAAAGAAGATTTCTGTGAAACTGCTTTGTGTTAGATATATTTACTCATCTCACATAGTTAAAAGTTTTCTTATATCACACAGTTTGCAAACTCTGTCATGCACAGATTCAAGAAGGGACATTGGGGGGTACATTCACACCTACAGTGAAAGAGGACATATCTTCAGATAAAAACTGGGTAGAAGCTTTCTGAGAAACTACTTTGTGATGCATGCATTCCACTCAGGGAGTTTTACCTCTTTTCTCACAAGGCAGTGTTTGAACACTGTTCCTGTGAAACCAAAAAAGTGATATTTTGGATCACATTGAGGGCTATGGCGAATAGTTAAATATACTGAAATAAAATCGAGGAAGGAACATTTGAAAAATTCCCTCTCTGATACATGCATTCACTTCACAGAGTTCATGCTTATTCTATGTTGCCCAGTTTCGAAACTCTGTCTTGGAAGAATCTGTGAAGGGATATGTAGTGACTCCTGGAAGCTAGTAGTGAACAAGGAAACGTCTTCTGATGAAACCTACAGAGAAACTTTCAGAGAAACTACATTGAGAAGTGTGTATTCGTCTCATTGTGGGAGCTCATTGAGGGCTATGGTGAAAACGGAAATATCCTCATACAAAAAATGGAAAGAACAGTTCTGTGAAAATGCATTGTGATGTGTGAATGCAACTCACATGGGTAAACTTTTCTCTTCAGAGATCAGTTGGCTAACACAGTTTTCTTGAAATCTGCAACTGGATACTTCTAAGTGCAATGAGGCATATGGCGACAAAGGAAATATCCTCAGACAAAAACTAGAAAGAAGCTTTCTTAGAAACTTCTTTGTGATGTGTGAATTCACCTCACAGAGGTACACTTGCGTTTCATGGAGCAGTCGATTAACACTGTCTTTGAGGAACCTGGGAAGGGCTAATTGGATCGCATTGAGGCCTAGGCTGTTACAGGAAATATCCTCAATTAAAAACGTGAAAGAAGCATTGTGACAGACTTCTTTGTGATATGTGAATTCATCTCAAAGAGTAAAAACTTACTCTTCATGAAACAGGTTGCAAACAGTGTTTTCATGGAATCCTCAAAGTGATATTTGGGAAGGCATTGATGCCTATGGTGAAAGCAGAAATATCCTCAGATAATAACTGGAAAGAAGCTTTCTCAGAAGTTGCTTTCTGACGTGTGAATTCATAACACAGAGATTCACTTTTCCCTTCTTGCAACAGTTTGCTAACACTGTTGTCGTGGATTGTGCCAAGTGATATTTGGCAGCTTATTGAGGGCTATGGTGAAAAGGGAAATATGCTCAGATAAAAACTGGAAAGAAGCGTTCTGAGAAACTGCATTGTGACAGGTGGATGTAACTCACAAAGTTACACTTTGCTTTTCATTGATCCGTTTGCTAACACTCTTGTCTTGAAATCTACATTGGGATATTTCTAAGAGCAAGGAAGCAGATGGTGAGAAAGGAAATATCCTCAAATAAAAACTAGAAAGTAGGGGGGCGGAGCAAGATGGCTGAATAGGAACAGCTCCAGTCTCCATCACCCAGCACGAGTGACACAGAAGACCGGTGATTTCTGCATTTTCAACTGAGGTACTGGGGTCATCTCACTCGGGAGTGCCGGACAATCGGTGCTGGTCAGCTGCTGCAGCCTGACCAGCGAGACCTGAACAGGGCGAGGCATCGCCTCACCTGGGAAGCGCAAGTGGGAAGGGAATCCCTTTTCCTAGCCAGGGGAACTGAGACACACAAAACCTGGAAAATCGGGTAACTCCCACCCCAATACTGCACTGTAAGCACACCAGCACACCAGGAGAATTTATCCCATACCTGGCCGGGAGGGTCCCTCGCCCACGGAGCCTCCCTCCTTGCTAACACAGCAGTCTGCAGCAATCTAACTGCAAGACAGCAGCGAGGCTGGGGGAGGGGCGCCCGCCATCGCCGAGGCTTAAGTAGGTAAACAAAGCCACTGGGAAGCTCGAACTGGGTGGAGCTCACAGCAACTCAGGGAAACCTGCCTGTCTCTGTAGACTCCACCTCTGGGGACAGGGCACAGCTAAATAACAACAACAAAAAAAGCAGCAGCAACCTGTGGAGACGCAAACGACTCTGTCTGACAGCTTTGAAGAGAGCAGTGGATCTCCCAACATGGAGGTTGAGATCTGAGAAGGGGTAGGCTGCCTGCTCAAGTGGGTCCCTGACCCCTGAGTAGCCTAACTGGGAGACATCCCCCACTAGGGGCAGTCTGACACCCCACACCTCACAGGGTGGAGTACACCCCGGAGAGGAAGCTTCCAAAGCAGGAATCAGACAGGTGCACTTGCTGTTCAGCAATATTCTATCTTCTGCAACCTCTGCTGCTGATACCCAGGCAAATAGGGTCTGGAGTGGACCTCAAGCAATCTCCAACAGACCTATAGCTGAGGTTCCTGAGTGTCAGAAAGAATACTATCAAACAGGAAGGACACCTACACCAAAACCCTATCAGCACGTCACCATCATCAAAGACTAGAGACAGATAAAACCACAAAGATGGGGAAAAAGCAGGGCAGAAAAGCTGGAAATTCAAAAAATAAGACTGCATCTCCCCCTGCAAAGGAGCACAGCCCATCGCCAGCATTGGATCAAAGCTGGTCAGAGAATGACTTTGATGAGATGAGAGAAGAAGGCTTCAGTCCATCAAACCTCTCAGAGCTAAAGGAGGAATTATGTACCCAGCGCAAAGAAACTAAAAATCTTGAAAAAAGAGTGGAAGAATTGAAAGCTAGACTAATTAATGCAGAGAAGGTCATAAACGAAATGACAGAGATGAAAACCATGACACGAGAAATACGTGACAAATGCACAAGCTTCAGTAACCGACTCAATCAACTGGAAGAAAGAGTATCAGCGATGGAGGATCAAATGAATGAAATGAAGCGGGAAGAGAAACCAAAAGAAAAAAGAAGAAAAAGAAATGAACAAAGCCTGCAAGAAGTATGGGATTATGTAAAAAGACCAAATCTACGTCTGATTTGGGTGCCTGAAAGTGAGGGGGGAAAAGGAACCAAATTGGAAAACACTCTTCAGGATATCATCCGGGAGAACTTCCCCAACCTAGCAGGTCAGGCCAACATTCAAATTCAGGAAATACAGAGAACGCCACAAAGATACTCCTCCAGAAGAGCAACTCCAAGACACACAATTGCCAGATTCACCAAAGTTGAAATGAAGGAAAAAATCTTAAGGGCAGCCAGAGAGAAAGGTCGGGTCACCCACAAAGGGAAGCCCATCAGACTGACAGCAGATCTCTCAGCAGAAACTCTACAAGCCAGAAGAGAGTGGGGGCCAATATTCAAAGTTCTTAAAGAAAAGATTTTTAAACCCAGAATTTCATATCCAGCCAAACTAAGTTTCATAAGTGAAGGAGAAATAAAATTCTTTACAGATAAGCAAATGCTTAGAGATTTTTATCACCACCAGTCCTGCCTTACAAGAGACCCTGAAGGAAGCCCTAAACATGGAAAGGAACAACTGGTACCAGCCATTGCAAAAATATGCCAAAATGTAAAGACCATCGAGGCTAGTAAGAAACTGTATCAACTAATGAGCAAAATAACCAGTTAATATCATAAAGGCAGGATCAAGTTCACACATAACAATATTAACCTTAAATGTAAATGGACTAAATGGTCCAATTAAAAGACACAGACTGACAAACTGGATACAGAGTCAAGACCCATCAGTCTGCTGTCTTCAGGAGACCCATCTCACATTCAGAGACATACATAGGCTCAAAATAAAGGGATGGAGGAAGATCTACCAAGCAAATGGAGAACAAAAAAAAGCAGGGGTTGCAATCCTAGTCTCAGATAAAACAGACTTTAAACCATCGAAGATCAAAAGAGGCAAAGAAGGTCATTACATAATGGTAAAGGGATGAATTCAACAGGAAGAGCTAACTATCCTAAATATATATGCACCCAATACAGGAGCACCCAGATTCATAAAGCAAGTCCTTAGAGACTTACAAAGAGACTTAGACTCCCATACAATAATAATGGGAGACTTCAACACTCCACTGTCAACATTAGACAGATCAACGAGACAGAAAGTTAACAAGGATATCCAGGAATTGAACTCATCTCTGCACCAAGCGGACCTAATAGACATCTATAGAACACTCCACCCCAAGTCAACAGAATATACATCAGAATATACATTCTTCTCAGCACCACATCACACTTATTCCAAAATTGACCACATAATTGGAAGTAAAGCACTCCTCAGCAAATGTAAAAGAACAGAAATTATAACAAACTGTCTCTCAGACCACAGTGCAATCAAACTAGAACTCAGGACTAAGAAAGTCAATCAAAACCGCTCAAGTACATGGAAACTGAACAACCTGCTCCTGAATGACTACTGGGTACATAACGAAATGAAAGCAGAAATAAAGATGTTCTTTGAAACCAATGAGAACAAAGATACAACATACCAGAATCTCTGGGACACATTTAAAGCAGTGTGTAGAGGGAAATTTATAGCACTAAATGACCACAAGAGAAAGCAGGAAAGATCTAAAATTGACACTCTAACATCACAATTAAAAGAACTAGAGAGGCAAGAGCAATCACATTCAAAAGCTAGCAGAAGGCAAGAAATAACTAAGATCAGAGCAGTACTAAAGGAGATAGAGACACAAAAAACCCTCCAAAAAAATAAATGAATCCAGGAGTTGGTTTTTTGAAAAGATCAACAAAATTGACAGACCGCTAGCAAGACTAATAAAGAAGAAAAGAGAGAGGAATCAAATAGACGCAATAAAAACGATAAAGGGGATATCACCACCAACCCCACAGAAATACAAACTACCATCAGAGAATACTATAAACACCTCTACGCAAATCTACTAGAAAATCTAGAAGAAATGGACAATTTCCTGGACACTTACACTCTCCCAAGACTAAACCAGGAAGAAGTTGAATCCCTGAATAGACCAATAGCAGCCTCTGAAATTGAGGCAACAATTAATAGCCTACCCACCAAAAAAAGCCCAGGACCAGATGGATTCACAGCTGAATTCTACCAGAGGTACAAGGAGGACCTGGTACCATTCCTTCTGAAACTATTCCAATCAATAGAAAAAGAGGGAATCCTCCCTAACTCATTTTATGAGGCCAACATCATCTTGATACCAAAGCCTGGCAGAGACACAACAAAAAAAGAGAATTGTAGACCAATATTCCTGATGAACATCGATGCAAAAATCCTCAATACAATACTTGCAAACCGCATTCAGCAGCACATCAAAAAGCTTATCCACCATGATCAAGTGGGCTTCATCCCTGGGATGCAAGTTTGGTTCAACATTGGCAAATCAATCAACGTAATCCAGCATATAAACAGAACCAAAGACAAGAACCACATGATTATCTCAATAGATGCAGAAAAGGCTTTTGACAAAATTCAACAGCCCTTCATGCTAAAAACTCTCAATAAATTCAGTATTGATGGAACGTACCTCAAAATAATAAGAGCTGTTTATGACAAACCCACAGCCAATATCATACTGAATGGGAAAAAACTGGAAAAATTCCCTTTGAAAACTGGCACAAGACAGGGATGCCCTCTCTCACCACTCCTATTCAACATAGTGTTGGAAGTTCTGGCTAGGGCAATCAGGCAAGAGAAAGAAATCAAGGGTATTCAGTTAGGAAAAGAAGAAGTCAAATTGTCCATGTTTGCAGATGACATGATTGTATACTTAGAAAACCCCATCGTCTCAGCCCAAAATCTTCTTAAGCTGATAAGCAATTTCAGCAAAGTCTCAGGATACCAAATTAATGTGCAAAAATCACAAGCATTCTTATACACCAGTAACAGACAAGCAGAGAGCCAAATCAGGAATGAACTTCCATTCACAATTGCTTCAAAGAGAATAAAATACCTTGCAATCCAACTTACAAGGGATGTAAAGGACCTCTTCAAGGAGAACTACAAACCACTGCTCAGTGAAATCAAAGAGGTCACAAACAAATGGAAGAACATACCATGCTCATGGATTGGAAGAATCAATATCATGAAAATGGCCATACTGTCCAAGGTTATTTATAGATTCAATGCCATCCCCATCAAGCTACCAATGAGTTTCTTCACCGAATTGGAAAAAAACTGCTTTAAAGTTCATATGGAACCAAAAAAGAGCCCGCATTGCCAAGACAATCCTACGGCAAAAGGACAAAGCTGGAGGCATCACGCTACCTGACTTCAAACTATACTACAAGGCTACAGTAACCAAAACAGCATGGCACTGGTACCAAAACAGAGATATAGACCAATGGAACAGAACAGAGTCCTCAGAAATAATACCACACATCTACAGCCATCTGATCTTTGACAAACTAGACAAAAACAAGAAATGGGGAAAGGATTCCCTATTTAATAAATGGTGCTCGGAAAATTGGCTAGCCAGAAGTAGAAAGCTGAAACTGGATCCTTTCCTTACTCCTTATACGAAGATTAATTCAAGACGGATTAGAGACTTAAATGTTAGACCTATTACCGTGAAAACCCTGGAAGAAAATCTAGGTAGTACTATTCAGGACATAGGCATGGGCAAGGACTTCATGTCTAAAACACCAAAAGCAATGGCAGCAAAAGCCAAAATTGACAAATGGGATCTCATTAAACTAAAGAGCTTCTGCACAGCAAAAGAAACTACCTTCAGAGTGAACATGCAACCTACAGAAGGGGAGAAAATTTTTGCAATCTACTCATCTGACAAAGGGCTAATATCCAGAATCTACAAAGAACTCAAAGAAATATACAAGAAAAAAACAAATAACCCCATCCAAAAGTGGGGAAAGGACATGAACAGACATTTCTCAAAAGAAGACATTCATGCAGCCAACAGACACATGAAAAAATGCTCATCATCACTCGCCAGCATAGAAATGCAAATCAAAACCACAATGAGATACCATCTCACACCAGTTAGAATGGCAATCATTAAAAAATCAGGAAACAACAGGTGTTGGAAAGAATGTGGAGAAATAGGAACACTTTTACACTGTTGGTGGGATTGTAAACTAGTTCAACCATTCTGGAAAACAGTATGGCAATTCCTCAAGGATCTAGAACTAGATGTACCATATGACCCAGCCATCCCACTACTGGGTATATACCCAAAGGATTATAAATTATGCTACTACAAAGACACATGCACACGTATGTTTATTGTGGCACTCTTCACAATAGCAAAGACTTGGAATCAACCCAAATGTCCATCTGTGACAGACTGACTGGATTAAGAAAATGTGGCACATATACACCATGGAATACTATGCAGCCATAAAAAAAATGAGTTTGCGTCCTTTGTAGGGACATGGATGCAGCTGGAAACCATTATTCTTAGCAAACTATCACAAGAAGAGAAAACCAAACACCGCATGTTCTCACTCATAGGTGGGAACTGAACAATGAGTTCACTTGGACTCGGGAAGGGGAACATCACACACTGGGGCCTATCAGGGGGAGGGGGGAGGGATTGCATTGGGGAGTTATTCCTGATATAAATGATGAATTGATGGGTGCTGACGAGTTGATGGGTGCAGCACACCAACATGGCACATGTGTTCATATGTAACAAACCTGCACGTTATGCACATGTACCCTAGAACTTAAAGTATAATAATAATAATAATAAAGTAGCTTTCTGAGAAACTTCTTTGGGATCTGTGAATTCATCTCACCGAGTTACAACTTTGTTTTCAAGAAGCAGTTTCCTAACACTGTTGTCGTGGAATCTGCCAAGTGATATTTGGGAGTGCCTTGAGGCCCACGGTGAAAATGGAAATATCCACAGGTAAAAACTGAAAGAAGCTGACTGAGAAATTTCCTTCCAAAGTGTGAATTCATCACACAGAGTTTCACCTTTCCCTTCTTGTAGCAGTGTGCTAAAATTGTTTTTGTGGATTCTGCCAAGTGAAATTTGGAGCTCAATGAGGGCTATGGTGAAAAAGGAAATATCCTCCGAGAAAACCAGGAATGAAGCTTTCTGAGAAACTGCTTTGTGATGTTTGAATTCATTTCAAAGTGTTACACCACTCTTTCATGGAAGAGTCTGCTAACACTGACTTTCTGGAAGCTCAGAAGTGATGCCTTGGATATCGTTGAATCACATAGTGAATAAGGAAATATCTTCAGAGAAATCTGCCGAGAAACCTTCTCAGAAACTTCTTTGTTGTGGGTGAATTCAGCTCACAGTGTTAGATGATAGTTTTCATTCAGAAGCTTGCTAACAGTGTTTTCACAGAAACTGCAATAAGACAACAGTGGCACTCTGAGACCACAAATAACCTCAACTCAAACAAGAAAGAAGCTTTCTGAGAAACTGCTCTGTGATGTGTGAATTCAACTCACTGAGTTTCTCCTGTATTTCGTGGAGCCGTTGGCTAGCCCTTTTTTTGTGGAATCTGAGAACCGATATTACGGATCCCTCTGAAGACTATAGGGCCAAAGGAAATATCCTCCGTTAAAAATGAGAAAGAAGCTTTCTGAGAAACTTCAATGTGATCCGTGAATTCATCTCACAGAGTTACACCTTTCTCCTCAGGAAGCTGCTCGCGAAGACTGTTCTCGTGAAATTTGCAAAGTGCTATTTTGGGAGCCCAGTGAGGGTTATGGTGAAAAAGGAAATATCCTCAGATAAAAACTGGAAGGAAGAGTTCTGAGAAACTGCATTGTGACCTGTGAATACAACTCACAGAGTTACACTTTCCTTTTCATTGATCCGTTTGCTAAGACTCTTTTCTTGCAATCGGCATTGGAATATTTCTTAGCACAATGAAGCTGATGGAGACAAAGGAAATATCCTCAAATAAAAACTAGAAAATAGCCTTCTGAGAAGCTTCTTTGTGACATGTGAATTCATCTCACGGAGTTACAACTTTGTCTTCGCGAAGCAGTTTGCTAACACTGTTGTCGTGGAATCTGCCAAGTGGTATTTGAGAGCTCATAGAGGGCTATGCTGAAAAGGGAAATATCCTCAGATAAAAACTGGAAAGAAGCATTCTGAGAAACTGCATTATGATGTGTGAATGAAACTCACAGATTTATACTTTTCTCTTCAGAGATCAGTTTGCTAACACAGTTTTCTTGAAATCTGCAACTGGATATTTCTGAATGCAATGAGGATTACGGCAACAAAGAAAATATCTGCAGACAAAAACTAGAAAGAAGATTTCTTAGAAACCTCTTTATGATATGTGAATTCATCTCACAGAGTTGCACTTACGTTTCATTGAGCAGTCGATTAACACTGTCTTTGAGGAACCTTAGAAGGGCTACTTGCATTGCATTGAGGCCTTGGCTGTTACAGGAAATATCCTCAATTAAAAACGTGAAAGAAGCTTTGTGACAAACTTCTTTGTGATATGTCAATTCATCTCACAGAGTAACAACTTACTCTTCATGAATCAGTTTGCTAACAGTGTTTTCGTGGAATCTGCAAAGTGATATTTGGGAGCACATTGAGGCCTATGGTGACAACGGAAATATCTTCAGATAATAACTAGAAGGAAGCTTTCTCAGACGTTGCTTTCTGATGTGTGAATTCATAACATAGAGATTCACTTTTCCCTTCTTGCAGCAGTTTCCTACCACTGTTGTCGTGGATTCTGCCAAGTGATATTTGGGAGCTTATTGAGGGTTATGGTGAAAAAGGACATATCCTCAGATAAAAACTGGAAAGAAGTGTTCTGAGAAACTGCATTGTGACATGTGGATGCAACTCACAGAGTTACACTTTCCTTTTCATTGATCTGTTGCTAAGACTCTTTTCTTGAAATCTGCATTGAGATATTTCTTAGTGCAATGAAGCTGATGGTGACAAAGGAAATATCCTCAAATAAAAACTAGAAAGTAGCTTTCTGAGAAGCTTCTTTGTGACATGTGAATTCATCTCACCGAGTTACAATTTTCTCTTCAGGAGGAAGTTTGCTCACACTGTTGTCATGGAACCAGCCAAGTGCTATTTTAGAGCTCATAGAGAGCTATGCTGAAAAGGGAAATATCCTCAGACAAAAGCTTGAAAGAAGCCTTCTGAGAAACTTCATTATGATGTGTGAATGCAACTCACAGAGTTACACTTTTCTCTTCAGAGATCAGTTGCTAACACAGTTTTCTTGAAATCTGCAACTGGATACTTCTGAGCACAATGAGGCTTACGGTGATAAAGGAAATATCATCAGAGAAAAACTAGAAAGAAGCTCTCTTAGAAATTTCTTTGTGATGCATGAATTCATCTCACAGAGTTACACTTACGTTTCATGGAGCAGTAGATTAACATTGTCTTTGAGAAACCTGAGAAGGGCTACCTTGGATCACATTGAGGCCTGGGCTGTTACAGGAAATATCCTCATTTAAAAACGTGAAAGAAGGTTTGTGGAAAACTTCTTTGTGATATGTTAATTCATCTCACAGAGTAACAAATTAGTCTTCATGAAGCAGTTTGCTAACAGTGTTTTCGTGGATCTGCAAATTGATATTTGGGAGCGCATTGAGGCCTATGGTGACAACGGAAATATCCTCAGATAATAACTAGAAAGAAGCTTTCTCAGAAGTTGCTTCCTGATGTGTGAATTTATAACACAGAGATTCACTTTTCCCTTCTTGCAGCAGTTTGCTAACACTGTTGTCGTGGATTCTGTCAAGTGATATTTGGGAGCTCATTGAGGGCTGTAGTGAAAAAGGAAATATCCTCAGATAAAATTGGAAATAAGCATTCTGAGAAACTGCATTGTGACATGTGGATGCAACTCACAGAGTTGCACTTTCTTTTTCATTGATCAGTTGCTAAGACTATTTTCTTGAAATCTGCGTTGGGATATTTCTTAGTGCAATGAAGCTGATGGTGACAAAGCAAATATCCTCAAATAAAAACTAGAAAGTAGCTTTCTGAGAAACTTCTTTGTGACATGTGAATTCATCTCACCGAGTTACAACTTTGTCTTCACGAGGCAGTTTGCTACCACTGTTGTGGAATCTTCAAAGTGATATTTGGGAGGGCATTGAGGCCCACGGTGAAGATGGAAATATCCTCAGGTAAAAATCAGAAAGAAGCTTTTGGAGAAATTGCCTTCTGATATGTGAATTCATCACACAGAGATTCAAATTTCTCTTCTTGTAGCAGTGTGCTAAAACTGTTTTCGTGAACTCTGCTAAGTGATATTTTGGAGCTCATTGAGGGCTCTGGTGAAAAAGGAAATATCCTCAGGTGTAAACTGGAAGGAAGCCTTCTTAAAAATTGTTTACTGAATCTGGAATCCCTTTTGTAGAAAAAGCTACCAAGAGACATTCAGGAGTATAGGAATGGCTCATTTGGAAATGCTCTTTAGAATATCCTGAAAAGGAAATAACCTCAGAGAGAAACCAGAAGGAAGCTTTCTGTGAAACTGCTCTGTGTCATCTGAATTCCACTCAGACAGGCAAGGTTCTCTTTTCATTGATCAGTATCATAACACTGTTTTGTTTAGTCTGCAAAGGGATATTCTGTAGTGCTTTAAGGCTTACTGAGAGAAAGGTAACTTCTTTAGACAGAATCTGGAGAGAAGCTTTCTGTGGAGCTGTTTGGTGATGTGTGCATTCCACTCATGGAGCTATAACATTCTTCTCATAAGGCACAGTTTGAACACTGTTCCTGCAAAACCAAAAGAGTGATATTCAGAGCACATTGAAGACTAAGGCAAAAAGTGAAATGTCGTCCAATAAAAAACAGAAAAAAGCACTCGAAGAAACTGCTAACTGACATGTCCACTCCCTTCACAGGGTTAAAACTTAAAACTCTAGATTTCCCCGATTGAATGTTGGTCTCTGGGGGTTCCGCGAAGGGATAGTAAGTGGCAATCGGAGGCCTGTGTCGAGCAAGGAAATGTCTTCCATTGAAAATTGGAGAGAAGCTTTCTGCGCAACTCTTTTGTGATGTGTGTTTTTATCTCATAGAGTTAAATCATTCTTTGGATTGAGCAATTTGAAATCACTGTTTCTGTGGAATCTGAGAAAGGACATTTGGAAACACTCTCTAGAATATGCTGAAAAAGAAATAAGCTCAGAGAGAAAGCAGAAGGAAGTTTTCGGTGAAACTGCTCTGTGTCACGTGAATTCCGCTCACACAGTTAAACTTCTCTTTTCATTGAGCAGAATCATTACACTGTTTTTGTTTAGTCTTTGAAGGGATATTCTGGAGGACTTTGAGGCGTACAGTGAGAAAGGAAACGTCTTTAGATAGAAACTGGAGAGCTTTCTGAGGAACTACTTTTTGACGTGTGCATTCCACTCACAGAAATATACCGTTATCCTCTTAGAGGATTCCAGAATCCCTTTTGGAGAAAAAGCTACCAAGAGACATTCGGGAGTATAGGGATGCCTGTGGTGAAAAAGGAAGTATCCTCGGACAAAAACTGGAAAGAAATTTCTGTGAAACTGCTTTCTGTTAGATATATTTATTCATCTCGCAGAGTTAAACTTTTCTTATATTACGCAGTTTGGAAACTCCGTCATGCACGGATCCGCGAAGCGACATTCACAAGCACATTCAGGCCTACGGTGAAAGAGGAGATATCTTGAGATAAAAACTGGACAGAAGCTTTCTGAGAAACTACTTTGTGATGTATGCATTCCACTCAGGGAGTTATACCTCTTTTCTCGGAAGTCATTGTTTGAACATAGTTCCTGTGAAACCAAAAAAGTGATATTTTGGATCGCATTGAGGATTATGGCGAATAGTGAAATATACTGAAATAAAATCGAGGAAGAAATGTTCCAGGGTCTGTTCTCTGATATGAGCATTCACTTCACAGAGTTAATGCTTACTCTATGTTGCCCAGTTTCGAAACTCTGTCTTTGAAGAATTTGTGAAGGGATATTTAGTGACGCCCGGAGGCTTGTGTTGAGCAAGGAAACATCTTCTGATGAAACGTGGAGAGAAACTTTCTGAGTAACTGCTTTGCAATGTGTACATTCGTCTCATAGAGTTAAACCATTCTTTGGATTGACAGGTTGAAACCACTGTTTTTGTGGAATCTGAGGAAGGACTTTCGGGAACGATCCTTAGAATATGGTGAAAGAAATATCGTCAGGTAAAATGCAGAAGAAAGCTTTCTGTGAAACTGCTCTGTGTTGCCATAATTCCACTTGCTCAGTTAAGCCTCTCTTTTTATTGGGCAGTTTTCAAACCCTGTGTATGTTTAGCAGGTGATGGGATATTCCGGAACACTTTGAGGCTAACGGTGAAAAAAAAATATGTTTAGGTCTAAACTGGAGAGAAGCTTTCTGAGGAACTGCTTTGTGACGTGTGCATTTTACTCACAGTGTTATACCTCTCTTCTCATACAGCATCGGTGAAACCATTTTGGAGAAACAGGTACCAAGTGATATTCAGGAGCATGTTGCTCCTGATGGTGAAAAGGGAAATAGCCTCAGACAAAAATTGGAAAGAAGCTTTCTAGGAAACTACTCTGTGACATGTGTCATCATTTCATATAGATAAATCTTTCTTTACATTACGCAGATTGGAAACTGTCATTGACAGAGCCAGGAAAAGACCTTTGGGAGCACATTCAAGACTATGGAGAAAATGGATATATCTTCAGAGAAAAACTGGAAAGAAGCTTTCTGTGAATCTGCTTTTTGCTATGTTTATTCATCTCACATAGATGAAGCTTTCTTTACATTATGCAGCTCGGAAAGTCCCTTGTGGATGGATCTGTGAAGGAATATTTGGATCACATTCGGGCCTATTGTGAAATAGGAAATGTAGTCAGTAAAAACTGGATAGAAGCTTTCTGAGAAACGGCTTGGTGACATGTGCATTCCACTCAGGGAGTTGTTACATTCTTCTCATAAGGAATAGTTTGAACACTGTTCCTGTAAAACCAAAAGAGTGATATTCGGAGCACATTGAAGACTATGGCAAAAAGTGAAAAGTCGTATGATAAAAAAAAGAAAGAAGCACTGGAAGAAACTGCTCTCTGACATGTCCAGTTTTTTCAAAGGGTTAAAGCTTAACTCTACATTTCTGTTTGAGAGTCAGTCTTTGAGGGTTCTTCGAAGGCATAGTAAGTGGCAACCGGAGGCCTGTGTAAGGCAAGGAAATGTCTTCCATCGAAAATTGGAGAGAAGCTTTCTGTGCAACTCTTTTGTGATGTTTCTATTAATCTTATAGAGTTAAATCATGCTTTGGATTGAGTATTTTGAAATCATTGTTTCTGTGGAATCTGAGAAAGGACATTTGGAAACACTCTTTAAAATATCCTGAAAAAGAAATAACCTCAGAGAGAAACCAGAAAGAAGGTTTCTGAGAAACCACAGTTTGTCACATGAATTCCACTCACACAGTTATGCTTCTCTTTTCATTGAGCAGTATCATAACACTGTTTTTGCTTAGTCTGCAAAGGGATACTCAAGAGCACTTTGAGGATTACGGTGAGAAAGGAAACATGTTCAGATAGAAACTGGAGAGAAGCTTTTGGAGGAGCTGCTTTGTGACATGCGCATTTCACACACAGAAATATACCTTTTTTCTACTAGAGGATTCCAGAATCCCTTTTGGAGAAAAAAACTACCAAGAGACATTCGGGAGTATAGGGACGCCTATGGTGAAAGAGGAAATATCCTCAGACAAAAATTTGAAAGGAGATTTCTGTCAAACTGCTTTGTGTTAGATATATTTATTCATCTTGCATACTTAAAACTTTTCTTACATTACGCAGTTTGGAACCTCCATCATGCATGGATCCGTGACAGGACACCGGGGAGGATATTCAGGCCTATGGTAAAGAGGAGATATCTTCAGATAAAACTGGATAGAACCTTTCTGAGAAACTACTTTGTGATGTATGGATTCCAATCAGGGAGTTATACCTTTTTTCTCACAAGGAAGTGTTTGACCACTGTTCCTGTGAAACTGAAAAAGTGATATTTCGGAGCACATTGAGGACTGTGGCGAATAGTGAAATATACTGAAATAAAATCGAGGAAGAAGCTTTCCAAGAATCTGCTCTCTGATATGTGCATTCACTTCACAGAGTTAATGCTAACTCTATGTTGCCCACTTTCAAAACTCTGCCTTTGACGAATCTGTGAAGGGATATTTAGTGACGCACGGAGGCTTTTGGTGAGCAAGGAAACGTCTTCCGATGAAACTTGAAGAGAAACTTTCTCAGCAAGTGCTTTGCAATGTGCATATTCGTCTCATAGACTTAAACCATTCTCTGGATTGAGGAGCTTGAAATCACTATTTTCGTGGAATCTGAGGAAAGACATTTGGGAACGATTCTTAGAATATGGAGAAAGAAATATCCTCAGGTAAAATCCAGAAGGAAGCTTTCTGTGAAATTGCTCTGTATCATCTTAATTCCTTTCGCTCAGTTAAGCCTCTTTTTTCAATGAGCAGTTGTCTAACACTGTGTTTGTTTAGCATGTGATGAGATACTCGGGAGCACTGTGAGGCTTATGGTGAAAAAGGAAATATGTTCAGATCGAAACTGGAGAGAAGCTTTCCGAGGAACTGCTTTGTGACCTGTGCATTTCACTCACAATGTTATACCTCTCTTCTCATACAGTGTTGGGGAAACCCTTTTGGAGAAATATGTACCAAGTGATATTCAGGAGCATGTTGGTGCCGAGGTTGAAAAGGGAAATAGCCTCGACAGAAACTGGAAAGAAGCTTTCTAGGAATCCACCCTGTGATATGTGTGATCATCTCAAATAGATAAAGCTTTCTTTACATTACGCAGCTTGGAAACTGTCATGGACGGATCCATGAAGGGACCTTCGGGAGAAAATTCTGGACTATGGTGAAAAAGGAAATATCTTCAGATAAAAAATGGAAAGAAGCTTTCTCTAAATCTGCTTTTTGCTATATTTATTCATCTCACGTAGATGAAGCTTTCTTTACAATACGTAGCTTGGAAACTCCCTCGTGGATGGATCCACGAAGGGATATTTGGGATCACATTCAGGCCTATGGTGAAATAGGAAATCGAGTCAGATAAAAACTGGAAAGAAGCTTTCTGAGAAACTGCTTGGTGATGCGTGCATTCCACTCAGAGTGTTATAACTTTCTTCTCATAAGGCACAGTTTGAACACAGTTCTTGTAAAACCAAAAGAGTCATATTCTGAGCACATTGAAGACTATGGAAAAAAGTGAAATGTCGTCCAATAAAAAACAGAAAGAAGCATTGAGGCCTATGGTGAATAGTGAAATATACTGAAATAAAATGGAGGAAGAAGCGTTCCAAGAATGAGCTCTCTGATATGTGTATTCACTTCACAGAGTTAATGTTTACTCTCTATTGCCCAGTTTCGAAACTCTGTCTTTGAAGAATCTGTGAAGGGATATTTAATGATGCCCAGATGCTTGTGGTGAGCAAGGAAACGTCTTCCAATGAAACCTGCAGGGAAACATTCTGAGCAACTGCTTTCTGTTGTGTGTATTCGACTCATAGAGTTTAACCATTCTTTGGATTGAGCAGGTTGAAATCACTGTTTTTGTGGAATCTGAGGAAGGACATTTGGGAACGATCCTTAGAATATGGAGAAAGAAATATACTCAGGTGAAATCCAGAAGGAAGCTTTCTGAGAAACTTCTCTGTGTCATCTTAATTTCTCTCAACCAGATAAGCCTCTCTTTTCATTGAGCAGTTTTATAACCCTTTTGTATGTTTAATGTGTGATGGGATATTCAGGGGCACTTTGAGGCTTATGATGAAAAAGGGAATATGTTCAGACCGTAAATGGAGAGAAGGTTTCCTAGGAACTGCTTTGTGACGTGTGCATTCCACTCACAGTGTTATACCTCTCTTCTCATACAGCGTCATGGAAATGCTTTTGGAGAAACAGGTACGAAGTGATATTCGGGAACATGTTGATGCCGATGGTGTAAAGGGAAATAGCCTCAACAAAAACTGGAAAGAAGCCTTCTAATAAACTACTCTGTGATATGTGTCATCATCTCACATAGATAAAGCTTTCTTTACATTATGCAGCTTCTAAACTGTCATGGACGGACCCGGAAAGGGACCATCAGGAGCACATTCAGGACTATGGTGAAAAAGAAAATATCTTCAGATAAAAGCTGGAAAGAAGTTTTCTGTGAATCTGCTTTTTCCTTGTTTATTCATCTCACATAGATGAAGCTTTCCTTACATTACACAGCTTGGAAACTCCCTCGTGGATGGATCCACGAAGGGATATTTGGGATAACATTCAGGCCTATGGTGAAATAGGAAATATAGTCAGATAAAAACTGGAGAGAAGCTTTCTGAAAAACTGCTTGGTGTTGTGTGCTTTCCACTCAGGGAGTTATAACTTTCTGCTCATAAGGCAGACGTTGAACTCTGTTCCTGTAAAAGCAAAAGAGTGATATTCAGAGCACATTGAAGACTATGGCAAAAAGTGAAATGTTGTCCAATAAAAAAGAGAAAGAAGCACGCGAAGAAACCTGCTTTCGGACATGTCCTTTCTTTTCACAGGTTTAAAGCTTCCTCTACATTTCCCACTTTTGAAGTCGGTCTTTGAGGGTTTTGCGAAGGGATAGTAAGTGGTAACCGGAGGACTCTGTCAAGCAAGGAAATGTCTCCCATCGAAAATTGGAGAGAAGCTTTCTGCGTAACTCTTTTGTGATGTTTGTATTCATCTCATAGAGTTAAATCATTCTCTGGATTGAGCAGTTTGAAATCACTGTTTCTGTGGAATCTGAGAAAGGACAATTGGAAACGCTCTTTAGAATATCCTGAAAAAGAAATAACCTCAGAGAGAAACCAGAAGGAAGCTTTGAACACAGTTCCTGTAAAACCAAAAGAGTGATATTCGGAGCACATTGAAGACTATGGCAAAAAGTGAAATATCATCCAATAAAAAACAGAAAGAAGCACTCAAAGAAACTGCTCTCTGACACGTCCATTCTTTTCACAGGGTTAAAGCTTACTCTACATTTCCCAGTTTGAAAGTCGGTCTTTGAGGATTCTGCAAAGGGATAGTAAGTGGCAACCGGAGGCCAGTGTCGAGCAAGGAAACGACTTCCATCGAAAATTGGAGAGAAGCTTTCTGCGCAACTCTTTTGTGATGTTTGTATTCATCTCATAGAGTTAAATCATTCTTTGGATTGAGCAGTTTGAAATCACTGTTTCTGTGGAATCTGAGAAAGGACATTTGGAAATGCTCTTTAGAATATCCTGAAAAAGAAATAACCTCAGATAGAAACCAGAAGGAAGCTTTCTGTGAAACTGCTCTTTGTCATGTCAATTCCACTCACACAGTGAAGCTTCTCTTTTTATTGAGCAGTATCATAACAGTGTTTTTGTTTATTCTGCGAAGGGATATTCTGGAGTGCTTTGAGGCTTACCGTGAGAAAGGAAATGTCTTCATATAGAAATTGGAGAAAAGCTTTCAGACGAGCTGCTTTGTGACGTGTGCATTCCACTCACAGAAATATACTTTTCTTCTCATCGAGGTTTCCGGATTCCTTTTGGAGAAAAAGCTACCAAGAGACATCCGGTAATATAGGGATGGCTACGGTGAAAAAGAGTATATCCTCAGACAAAAATTTGAAGGAAGATTTCTGTGAAACTGCTTTGAGTTAGATATATTGATTCATCTATCATAGTTAAAACTTTTCTTGTATTACACAGTTTCGAAATTCCGTCATACACGGATCCACGAAGGGACATTCAGGAGCACATTCAGGCCTATGGTGAAGAGGAGATATCTTCAGATAAAAACTTGATAGAACTTTTCTGAGAAACTACTTTGTGATGTGTGCATTTCAGTCAGGGAGCTATACCTCTTTTCTCACAAGGCACTCTTTGAACAGTGTTCCTGTGAAACTGAAAAGTGATATTTCTGAGTGCATTGAGGACTATGGCAAAGAGTGAAATATACTGAAATAAAATCGAGTAAGAAGCATTCCAAGAATCGGCTTTCTGATATGTGCATTTACTTCAGAGAGTTACTGCTTACTCTATGTTGCCCAGTTTCGAAACTCAGACATTCAAGAATCTGTGAAAGGATATTTAGGAACACCCGGAGGCTTTTGGTGAGCAAGGAAACGTCTTCGGATGAATCCTGCAGAGATACATCCCGAGCAACTGCTTGTCAATATGTGTATTCGCCTCATAGAGGTAAACCATTCTTTGGGTTGAGCAGCTTGAAATCACTGTGTTTGTGAAATCATAGGATGGACATTTGGGGAAAATCTTTAGAATATGGAGAAAGAAACATCCTCAGGTAAAATCCTGAAGGAAGCTTTCTGTGACACTGCTCTGTGTCGTCTTAATTCCTATTGCTTAATTAAGCCTCTCTTTTCATTTAGCAGTTTTCTAACCCTGTGTATGTTTAGCATGTGATGGGATATTCGGGAGCACTTTGAGGCTTACGGTGAAAAGGAAATATGTTCAGACCGAAACGGGAGAGAAGCTTTCCGAGGAACTGCTTTGTAATGTGGGCTTTCCATTCACAGTGTCATACCTCTCTTCTCATACAGCGTCGGGGAAACCCTTTAGGAGAAACAGGTACTAAGTTATATTCGGGAGCATGTTGATGCCGATGGTGAAAAAGGTATTAACCTCAGACAAAAACTGCAAAGAAGCTTTCTAGGAAACTACTCTGTGGTATGAGTAATCATGTCATATAGATAAATTTTCTTTCCATTACGTATCATGGAAACTGTCATGGACGGATCCACGAAGGGACATTCAGGAGTACATTCAGGACTATGATGAAAAAGGAAATAGCTTCAGATAAAACTGGAAAGAAGCTTTCTGTGAACCTGCTTCTCGCTATGTTTATTCATCTCACATAGATGAAGCTTTCTTTCCATTATACAGCTTGGACCCTCCCTCGTGGATGGATGGATCCATGAAGGGATATTTGGGATCACATTTGGTCCTATGGTGAAATAGGAAATATAGTCAAATAAAAACTGGAGAGAAACTTTCTGAGAAACTGCTTGGTTATGTGTGTATTCCACTCAAGGAGTTATAACGTTCTTCTCATAAGACACAGTTTGAACACTGTTCCTGAAAAAAAATAAGAGTGATATTCAGAGCACTTTGAAGACTATGGCAAAAAGTGAAATATCGTCCAATAAAAAACAGAGAGCAGCACTCGAAGAAACTGCTCACTGGCATGTCCATTCTTTTCACAGTGTTAAAGCTTACTCTCCATTTCCCAGTTTGAATATCGGTCTTTGAGGGTTCTGCGAACGGACAGTAAGTGGCAATCGGAAGCCTGTGTGAGGCAAGGAAATGTCTTCCATTGAAAATTGGAGGAAAGTTTTCTGCACAACTCTTTTGTGATGTTTGTATTCATCTCATAGAGTTAAATCATTCTTTGGATTGAGCAATCTGAAATCACTGTTTCTGTGGAATCTGAGAAGGACATTTGGAAATGATCTTTAGAATATCCTGAAAAACACATAACCTCAGAGAGTAACCAGAGGAACTGCTTCCTGACGTGTTCATTCCACTCACAGTGTTATACCTCTCTTCTCATACAGTGTTGGGGAAACACTTTTGGAGAAAGAGGTACCAAGTGATATTCAGAGCATACTGATGCTGATGGTGAAAAGGGAAATAGCCTCAGAAAAAAGTAGAAAGAAGCTTTCTAGGAAACTACTCTGTGATATGTGTAATCATCTCACATAGATAAAGTTTTCTTTACATTACGCAGCTTGGAAACTGTCATGGACGGATCCATGAAGGGACGTTCGGGAGCACATTCAGGACTATGAAGAAGAAGGAAATATCTTCAGATAAAAACTGGAAAGAAGCTTTCTGTATTTCTTCTTTTTTCTATGTTTATTCATCTCACATAGATGAAGCTTTCTTTACATCACAGAGCTTGGAAACTCCCTCTTGGATGGATCTGCGAAGGGATATTTGGGATCACATTTGGGCCTATGGTGAAATAGGAGATATAGTCAGAGAAAAACTGGAGAAAAGCTTTCCAAGAAACTGCTCGGAAACATGTGCATTCCACTCATGGAGTTATAATTTTCTTTTCATAAGGCACAGTTTGAACACTGTACCTGTAAAACCAAAAGTGTGATATTCGGAGCACATTGAAGACTATGACAAAAATTGAAATGTCATCCAATAAAAAAACAGAAACAAGCAGTCGAAGAAACTGCTTTCTGACATGTCCATTATTTTCACAGTGTTAGAGCTTACTCTCCATTTCCCAGTTTATAAGTTGGTCTTTGAGGGTTCTGCGAAAGGATAGTAACTGGCAACCAGAGGACTGTGTTGGGCAAGGAAATGATCTTCCATCGAATATTGGAGAGAAGTTTTCTGCACAACTCTTTTGTGATGTTTGTATTCATCTCATAGAGTTAAATCATTCTTCGGATTGAGCAGTTTGAAATCACTGTTTCTGTGGAATCTGAGAATGGACATTTGGAAATGCTCTTTAGAATATCCTGAAAAAGAAATAACCTCAGATAGAAACCAGAAGGAAGCTTTCTGTGAAACTGCTCTGTGTCACGTGAATTCCGTTCACACCATTAAGCTTCCCTTTTCATTGAGCAGCATCATAACACTGTTTTTGTTCAGTCTGTGAAGGGATATTCAGGAGAGCTTTGAGGCTTGCGGTGAGAAAGGAAACGTCTTCAGATAGAAACTGGAGAGAAGCTTTCTGAGGAGCTGCTTTGTGACATGTGCATTCCACTCACGGAAATATACCTTTTCCTTGTAGAGGATTCTGGAATCCCTTTTGGAGAAAAAAGCTACCAAGAGACATTTGGGAGTATAGGGACTGCTATGGTGAAAAAGGAAATGTCCTCAGACAAAAACTGGAAAGAAGATTTCTGTGAAACTGCTTTGTGTTAGATGTATTGATTCACCTCGCATAGTTAAAACTTTTCTTATATTACACAGTTTGGAAACTCCGTCATGCATGGATCTGTGAAGGGACATTTGGGAACACATTTAGGCCTATGGTGAAAGAGGAGCTATCTTCAGATAAAAACAGGATAGAAGTTTTCTGAGACAGTACTTTGTGATATATGCAGTCCACTCTGCGAGTTATACCTCTTTTCTCTCAAGGCAATGTGTCAACAGTGTTCCTGTGAATCTGAAAATGTGATATTTCAGAGTGCCTGGAGGACTATGGCGAATAGTGAAACACACTGAAATACAATCGTGGAAGGAGCTTGCCAAGAATCTGCTCTCTGATATGTACATTCACTTCACAGAGTTAATGATTAGTCTATGTTGCCCAGTGTTGAAACTCGATCTTTGAAGAATCTGTGAAGGGATATTTAGTGACTCCTGGAGGCTTGTGGTGAGCAAGGAAATGTCTTCCGATGAAACCTGCAGAGAAACTTTCTGAACAACTGCTTTGTGATGTGTGTATTCGTCTCATAGAGTTAAACCATTCTTTAAATCCAGCAGCTTGAAATCACTGTTTCTGTGGAATCTGAGGAAGGACTTTTGGGAATGATCCTTAGAATATGGAGAAGGAAATATCCTCAGGTAAAATACACAAGGAAGCTTTCTGTGAAACTGCTCTGTGTCGACTTAATTCCTCTCGCTCAGTTAAGCCTCTCTTTTCATTAAGCAGTTTTCTAACCTTGTGTATGTTTAGCGTGTAATGGGATATTCAGGAGGACATTGAGGCTTATGGTGAAAAAGGAAGTATGTTCATACTGAAATGGGAGAGAAGCTTTCCTAGGAAATGCTGTGTGACGTATTCATTCCACTCAGAGTGTTATACGTCTCTTCTCATAAAGCGTCGGGGAAACCCTTTTGGAGAAACAGGTACCAAGTGATATTCAGGAGCATGTTGATGCCGATGGTGAGAAGGGCAATAGCCTCGACAAACACCAGAAAGAAGCTTTCTAGGAAACTACTCTTTGATATGTGTAATCATCTCACATAGATAAAGCTTTCTTTACATTATGCAGCTTGGAAATTGTCATGGACGGATCCACAAATGGACTTTCCGCAGCACTTTCAGGACTATGGTGAAAAAGGGAATATCTTCAGATAATAACTGGAAAGAAGCTTTCTGTGAATATCCTTTTTGCTATGTTTATTCATCTCACAGAGATGAAACTTTCTTTACATTACTCATCTTGGAAACTCCCCCATGGATGGATCCATGAAGGGATATTTGGGATCACATTTGGGCCTATGGTGAAATAGGAAATATAGTCAGATAAAAACCTGAGAGAAGCTTTCTGAGAGACTGCTTGGTGATGTGTGCATTCCACTCAGGGAGATATATCTTTCTTCTCATAAGGCACAGTTTGAACACTGTTCCTGTAAAACCAAAAGAGTGATATTCGGAGCACATTGAAGACTATGGCAAAAAGTGAAATGTCGTCCAATAAAAAACAGAAAGAAGCACTCGAAGAAACTGCTCTCTGACATGTCGATTCTTCTCACAGGGTCAAAGCTTACTCTACATTTATAAGTTTGAAAGTCGGTCTTTGAGGGTTCTGTGAAGTGATAGTAAGTGGCAACCAGAGGCCTGTGTTGAGCAAGGAAATGTCCTCCATCAAAAATTGGAGAGAAACTTTCTGCGCAACTCTTTTGTGATTTTTGTATTCATCTCATAGAGTTAAATCATTCTTTGGATTGAGCAGTTTGAAATCACTGTTTCTGTGGAAGCTGAGAAAGGACATTTAGAAACGATCTTTAGAATATCCTGAAAAATAAATAACCTCAGATAGAAACCAGAAGGAAGCTTTCTGTGAAAGTGCTCTGTGTCATGTGAATTCCACTCACACAGTTAAGCTTCTCTTTTCGCTGAGCAGTATCATAACACTGTTTTTGTGTAGTCTGTGAAGGGATATACAGCAGCGTTTTGAGGCTTACCGTGAGAAAGGAAACATCTTCAGATAGAAACTGGAGAGATGCATTCTGAGGAGCTGCTTTGTGACGTGTGCATTCCCACTCACAGAAATTTACCTTTCTTCTCCTAATGGATTCTGGAATTCCTTTTGGAGAAAAAGCTACCAAGAGACCATCGGGAGTATAGGGAAAAATATGGTGAAGAAATAAATATCCTCAGACAAAAACTGGAAAGATTTCTGTGAAACTGCCTTGTGTTAGATGTGTTTATTCATCTCGCATAATTAAAACTTTTCTTATATTACGCAGTTTGGAAACTCCATCATGCACGGATCCGCGAAGGGCCATTCGGAGCACATTGAGGCCTATGGTGAAAGAGGAAATATCTTCAGATTAAACTGGATAGAAGCTTTCTGAGAAACTACTTTGTGATGTATGCATTCCATTCAGGGAGTTACACCTCTTTTCTCACAAGGCAGCATTTGAAGACTCTTCCTGTGAAACCGAAAAAGTGATATTTCGGAGTGCATTGAGGTCCATGGCAAATAGTGAAGTATACAGAAATGAAATCGAGGAAGAAGCATTCCAAGAATCTGCTCTCCAATATGGGCATTCACTTCACAGAGTTAATGGTTACCCTATGCTGCCCAGTTTTGAAACTCTGACTTTGAAGAATCTGTGAAGGGATATTTAATGATGCCCGGAGGCTTGTGGTGAGCAATGAAACGTCTTCTGATGAAACCTGCACAGAAACTTTCTGAGCAATTGCTTTGCGATGTATGTATTCGGCTCATAGATTGAAACCGTTTTTTGGATTGAGCAGCTTGAAATCAGTTTTTGTGGAATCTGAGGAAGGACATTTGTAAATGATCCTTAGAATATGAGGAAAGAAATATCCTCATTAAAATCCTGAAAGAAGCTTTCTGTGAAACAGCTCTGTGTCGTCTCAATTCCTTTACCTCAGTAAAGCCTCTCTTTTCATTGAGCAGTTTTCTAACCCTTTGTATGTTTAGCGTGTGATGGGATATTCAGAAGCACTTTGAGGATAATGGTGGAAAAGGAAATATATTCAGACCGAAACTGGAGGGAAGCTTTCTGAGGAACTGCTTTGTGACGTGTGCATTCCACTCACAGTGTTATACCTCTTTTCTCATACAGCATCAGGGAAACACTTTTGGGGAAACAGGTACCAAGTGATATTCGGGAGCATGTTGATGCCGATGGTGAAAAGGGAAATAGCCTCACAAAAGCTGGAAAGAAGCTTTCTAGGAAACTACTTTGTGATATGTGTAATTATGTCACATACATAAAGCTTTCTTTACATTATGCAGCTTGTAAACTGTCATGGACGGATATGTGAAGGGACCTTCGGGAGCAGATTCAGGACTATGGTGAAAAAGGAAATATCTTCAGATAAAAAGTGTTAGGAAGCTTTCTGTGAATCTGTTTTTCTGCTATGTTTATTCATCTCTCATAGTTTAAGCTTTCTCTACATTACACGGCTTGGAAGCTCCCTCGTGGATGGATCCATGAAGGGATAAAGAGTGATACTCGGAGCACATTGAAGACTATGGCAAAAAGGGAAATGCCATCCAATAAAAAAGAGAAGGAAGCACTCGAATAATCTGCTCTCTGACATGTCCATTCTTTTCACAGGGTTAAAGCTTTCTCTATATTTTTCAGTTTGAAAGTCTGTCTTTGAGGTTCTCCGAAGGGATAGTAAGTGGCAAGATGAGGCCTGTGTCAAGCAAGGAAATGTCTTCCATCGTAAATTGAAGAGAAGCTTTCTGTGCAACTATTTTGGAATGTTAGTATTCATCTCAGAGCGTTAAATCATTCTTTGGATTGAGTAGTTTGAAATCACTGTT
Organism: Piliocolobus tephrosceles; assembly: GCF_002776525.5. Lineage (NCBI taxonomy): Eukaryota > Metazoa > Chordata > Mammalia > Primates > Cercopithecidae > Piliocolobus > Piliocolobus tephrosceles. Next base: position 45,726,780 of record NC_045438.1, read on the forward strand.
TCTGTGGAACCTGAGAAAGGATATTTGGGAACGCTCTGAAGAATGTGCTGAAAAATAAGTATCCTCCGACAAAAACTAGAAAGAAATTTTCTGTGAAACTGCTCTGGGTCACATGAATTCCACCCTCACAGTAAAGCATCGGTTTTCATTGCGCAGTATTCTAACAAACTTTTAGGTTAGTCCGTGAAGTGATATTCAGGAGCACTTTGAGGCTTATGGTGAAAAAGGAAACATCTTCAGATAAAAACTGGAGAGTAGAATTCCGAGGAGCTGCTTTGCGATGTGTGCATTCCACTCACAGAGTTACAATTTTATTTTCATAGGGGATTGGTGAGTCTCGTTTCATGTAAACGCTACCAGGGCTCATTCGGGAGTATATGAATGGCTATGGTTTAAAAGGAAATATCTACACACAAAAACTGGAAAGAAGCTTTCTGTGAAACTGCTTGGTGTTAGATATGTCTATCCATCTGACATAGATAACACTTTTTCTCTATTATGCAGTTTTGAAATTGCATTATGGATGGAATTACGAAGGGATATTTTGTGCACATTCCAGCCTGTGGGAAAAGAGGAAATATCGCCAGATAAGAATGGGGGAGAAGCTGTCTGAGAAACTGCTTTGTGATGTGTGCATTCCACTCAGGGATTTGTACCTCCTTTATCATAAGGCAGTGTTTGAACACTGTTCCTGTCAAACTGAAAAAGTAATACCTTGTAGTGCACTGAAGACTACGGCGAAAAGTGAATTATCCTGAAATAAAACCCAGAAAGAAGCCTTCCAGGAAACTGCTCTCTGACCTGTGCATTCATTTCAGAGAGTTAAAGCTTACACTACGTTGCCGAGTTTGGAAACTCTGTCTTTGAGGAATCTGTGAAGGGATATTAAGTGGCGCCCTAAGGCTTGGGGTGAGAAATGAAACGTCTTCAGATGAAAACTGGAGACAAGGTTTCGGAGCAACTGCTTTGTGATGTGTGTATTCATCTCAGAGAGTTAAATCATTCTTTGGATTGAACAGTTGAAATCAATGTTTTTGTGTAACCTTAGAAAGGACACTTGGGAATGCTCTTAAGAATATCCTGAAAAAGAAATACCCTCCAATAAAAAACAGAAGGAAACTTTCTGTGAAACTGCTCTAGGTCATGTGAGGTGCACTCACACAGTTGAACTCCTGTGTTCTTTGAGCAGCATTCTAACACTGTTCTAGGTTAGCCCGCTAATGGATACTGAGTAGTGCATTGAGGCTTACAATGAAAACGGAAATATCTTCAGATACATACTGGAGAGAAAATTTCCAAGGAGCTGCTTTGTGACGTGTGCGTTTCACTAACAGAGATATACTTTTCTTCTCATAGAGGATTGGGGAGTCCCGTTTGGAGTAAAAGCTACCAGGAGACGTTCAGGATTATATGGACGGATATGGTGAAAAAGGAAATATCCTGAGGAAAAAAAAAACGAGAAAGAAGCTTTTTGTGAAACTGCTTTGTGATAGATATGTCTACTCATCTCACCTAGATAAAACTTTCTTCCCATTACGCAGTTTTCAAAGTATGTCATGACAGAGTAGCAAGGGGACATTCGGGAGCATATTCTGGCAAGCGGGGAAATAGGAGATATTTTCAGATAAAAACTGCAGGGAAGATTCCTGAGGAACTACTTTTTGATGCCTGCTTTCCTTTCAGGGTGGTATCCAGCTTTTTTCATAAGGCAGTGTTTGAACACTGTTCCTGTGAAACTGAAAAACCATATTTTGTAGCGCCTCTAAGACTATGGCAAAAAGTGAAATATCCCATAATAAAACCCAGAAAGAAATGTCCTAACAAATTTCTCCCTGAAGAGTGTCCTCATTTCAGAGAGTTAAAGTTTACATTATGTTGCCCAGTTTGGAAATTCCGTGGTTGAGCAATCTGCAAAGTGATATTAAGTGGCGCCCTGAGGCTTATGGTGAGAAAGGAAACGTCTTACGAGGAACACTGGAGACACGCTTTCAGAGCAACTGCTTTGTGATGTGCATATTCATCCCACAGAGTTAAATCATTCTTTGGATCGAGCAGTTTGAAATCACTGTTTCTGTGGAACCTGAAAAAGGACATTTGGGAATGCTCTTAAGAATATGCTGAAAAAGAAATACACTCCGATGAAAACCAGAAGGAAACTTTCCGTGAAACCGCTCTATGTCACGTGAAGTCCTCTCGCACAGTTTAGTTTCTGTATTCACTGAGCAGTATTCTAATCGTGTTTTGGTTAGTCAGCTATGGAATAATCGGGAGCGCTTTGAGGCTTACAGTGAAAACGTAAATATCTTCAGATAGATACTGGAGAGAAGATTTCCGAGGAGCTGCTTTGTGACATATGCATTCCACTCACAGAGTTTTACTTTTCTTCTTTTAGATCACCAGGGAATCCCGTTTGGAGAGTAACGCTACCAGGGGATTCGGGAATATATGGACAGCTATGGTGAAAAAGGTAATATCCTGAGACAAAAACTGAAAAGAAGATTTCTGTGAAACTACTTTTTGATAGGTATGTCCATTCATTTCACACAAATAAACCTTTCTTTCTATTATGTAGTTTTGAAACGGCGTCGTGGACGGATTTGCGAATGGATATTCGGGAGCACATTCAGGCATATGGTGAAAAAGGAGATGTCTTCACATAAAAACTACAGAGGAGATTTCTGAGAAACTGCTTTTTGATGTGTGCATTCCACGCAGGGAGTTATACCTCTTTTCTCATAAGGCAGTGTTGGAAACCTTTTCCTGCAAAACTGACAAAGTGATATTTTGCAGCGAATTGAAGACTATGGCAAAATGTGAAATATCCTGGAAAAAAAAAAAACACAGGAAAGATGGGTTCCAAGAAACTCCTCTCTGACGTGGGCATTCATTTCAGAGAGTTAAAGTTTACACTGCATTGTCCAGTTTGGAAACTCTGTCATTGAGGAATCTGTGAAGGGATGATAAGTGGTTCACTTGGGCTTGTAGTGAGAAAGAAAATGTCTTCCAATGAAAACTGGAGATAATCTTTTGGAGCAACTGCTTTGTGATGTGTGTAATCATTCCATTGTGTTAAATCATTCTTTGAATTGAGCAGTTTGATATCACTGTTTCTGTGGAACCTGAGAAACGACATTTGGAAATGCTCATAAGAATATATATAAAAAGAAATACCCTCCAATAAAAAAGACAAGGAAACACTCTGTGAAACTGCTTTAAGTCACGTGAAGTCCACTCACACAGTGAAACTTCTGTTTTCATTGAGCAGTATTCAAACACTCTTTTAGCTTGGTCAGCTAAGGGATACTAGGGAGTGCATTGAGGCATACACTGAAAGGGAAATATCTTCAGGTAGACACTGGAGAGAAGATTTCTGAGGAGCTGCTTTGTGAAATGTGCATTCCACTCACTGAGTTACACTTTTCTTCCCAAGGATGATTCGGGAATTCCGTTTCTAGAGAAAGCTAACAGGGGGTGTTTGGGAGCATATGGACTGGTATGATGAAAAATAAAATATCCTCAGACAAAAACTGGAAAGAATTTTCCATCAAACTGCTTTGTGATAAATATGTCTATTCGTCTCGCATACATAAAACTTCTCTCTATTATGCAGTTTTGAAACTGCATCACCGACACATTCGTGAAGGGACATCCGGGAGCACATTCAGGCCTGTGGGGAAGTAGGAAATAACATCAGATAAAAACTGGAGAGAAGCTTTCTGAGTAATTGATTTGTGATGTGTGCATTCCACTCAGGGAGTTAAACCTCTTCTCTCATAAGGCAGTGTTTGAACACTGCTCCTGTGAAACTGAAAAAAGTGATATTTTGCAGCACATTGAAGACAAGGGCGAAAAGTGAAATATCCTGAAATAAAACCCAAAAAGAAGCGTTCCAAGAAACTGCCCTTTGACGTTTGCACTCATTTCAGAGAGTTAAAGCTTTCCCTACATTGCCCAGTTTGGAAATTCTGTCTTTGAGGAATTCGTGAAGGGAAATTATAGTGGTGTCTGAAGGCTTGATGTGAGAAAGAAAACGTCTTCCAATAAAAACTGGACAGAAGCTTTAGGAGAAACTGTTTTGTCATGTGTGTATTCATCTCATAGAGTTAAATCAATGTTTGCAGTGAGCAGTTTGAAATCACTGTTTCTGTGGAACCTGAGAAGGGACATTTCTGAAAGCTCTTAAGAATGTGCTGAAAAAGAAATACCCTCCCGTAAAAACCGGAAGAAAACTTCCTGGAAATCTTCTCTAGGTCATGTGAAGTCCACTCGCACAGCTAAGCTTCCGTTTTCATTGAGCAGTATTATAACACTGTTTTTGTTCAGTTTGCAAAGAGATATTCGGGAGCGCTTTGAGGTTTGAAGTGAAAAAGTTAATATCTTCAGATAAAAACTGCAGAAAAGATTTCTGAGAAGCTGTTTGTGATCTATGCATTCTATTCACAGAGTTATGCTTTTCTTCTCAGGGAGGATTGGGGAATCCAGTTTGGAGAAAAGTCTACCAGGAGACATTCGCTAGTATATGAACGGCTATGGTGACAAAGGAAGCATCCTCAGACAAAAAGTGGAAAGAAGCTTTCTGTGAAACTGCTTTGGATTGATATTTCTATTGGTCTCACAAGATAAAAACTTTCTGTCTAATACGCAGTTTTGAAACCGCGTCATAGACGGATTTGCGAAAGGACCTTTCGGAGCACATTCAGGCCTGTGGGGAAATAGGAAATATCTTTCAATAAGAGCTGAATAAACGTTTTCTGAAAAACTGCTTTGTGATGTGTGTATTCCATTCGGGGAATTTTACCTCCTATCTCATAAGGTAGTGTGTGAACCCTGGCCCCCTAAAACTGAAAAAGTGATATTTGGCTGTGAATTGAAGACTTTGGCGAAAATTGAAGTATCTTGAAATGAAACCCAGAAAGAAGCATTCCAGGAAACTCCTCTCTGACTTTTGCTTTCATTTCAGTGCGTTTAAGCTTTCACTGCATTGCCCAGTTTGGAAACTCTGTCTTTGAGGAGTCTGTGAAGGGATAATAAGTGGCGCCTGGAAGCTTGAGGTGAGAAGGAAACAACTTGCGATGAAAACTGGAGAGAAGCTTTTGGAGCAAATGCTTTGTGATATGTGTATTCATCTCATAGAGGCAAATCATTCTTTGGATTGAGCAGTTTGAAAGCAGTTTCTGTGGAACCTGAGAAAGGAAATTTGGAAATGCTCCTACGAATATGGTGAAAAAGGGTTATCTTCCAATAAAAGCCAGTAGGAAACTTTCTGTGAAACTACTCTAGGTCACGTGAAGTCCACTTGCACAGTTAAGCTTCTGTTTTCATGGGGCAGTATTCTGACACTGTTTTAGGTTAGTCAGCTAAGAGATACTCAGGAGTGCTATGAGGCTTACAGAGAAAACGGAAATATCTTCAGATAGACACTGGAGAGAAGATTTCCGAGCATCTGCTTTGTGACATGTGCATTCCACTCACAGAGTTATACTTTTATTCTCATAGAGCATTGGGGAGTACCGTTTGGAGTAAAAGTGACCAGGGGATATTCGGTGGTATATGGACTGCTATGGGTAAAAAGTAAATATCCTCACACAAAAACTGGAAAGAAGCATTCAGTGAAACTGCTTTGTGATAGATACCTCTATCTCACGTAGATAAAATTTTCCTTCTATTACGCAGTTTTGAAACTGCATCATGGATGGATTAACACAGAGACATTCGGGAGCACCTTCAAGCCTGTGGGGAAATAGAAGAAATCTTCAGGTAAAAACTGGAGAAATACTTTCTGAGACCTTCTTTGTTGTGTGTGTATTCCACTCAGGACATTATACCTCTTTTCTCATGAGGAAGCGTTTGAACACTGTTCCGGGAAAAGTGAAAAAGTGATACTTTTCAGAGCATTCAAGACAATGGCTAAAAGAGAAATATCGTGAAATAAAACCCAGAAAGAAGCATTCCAAGGAACTGCTCTCTGACATGTGCATTTATTTCGCAGAGTTAAAGCTCACACTACATTGCCCAGTTTGGAAACTGTGTCTTTAAGGAATCTGTGAGGGGATATTAAGTGGTACCTGGAGGCTTGTGGTGAGATAGGAAACATCTTCTGATGAAAACTGGAGAAAAGCTTTCGGAGAAGCTACTTTATGATGTGTGTATTCATCTCATAGAGTTAAATCATTCTTTGGATTAATCAGTTTGAAATCACTCTTTCTGTGGAAACTCAGAGAGAACATTTGCGAACACTCTCAAGAATATGCTGAAAAAGACATACTCTCCAATATAAACCAGAAGGAAACTTTCTCTGAAACTGCTCTAGGTTACCTGAAGTACAGGCACACAGTTAAGCTTCTCTTTTCATGTAGCAGAAATCTAACACTATTTTAGGTTAGTAAGCTAAGGGATACTCAGGAGCGTTTTGAGGCTTTCAGTGAAAACGGAAATATCTTCAGATAGATACTGGAGAGAAGGTTTCCGAGTAGCTGATTTGTGATGTGTGCATTCCACTCACAGAGTTATACTTTTCTTCTCGTAGAGCATTGGGTAATTCTGTTTGGAGAAAAAGTTATCTGGTTGCATTCAGAAGTGTATGGAAGACTACGGCGAAAAAGAAAATCTCCTCCAACAGAAACTGGAAAGAAGCTTTCTGTGAATTTGCTTTGTGATAGATACCTCTATTCATTCACGTTGACAAAGCTTTCTTCCTATTACGCAGTTTTGAGACTGCATCACGGATGGATTCATGAAGTGACATTCGGGAGCACATTCATGTCTGTGGGGTAATAGTAAATATCTTCAGATAAAAACTGGAGTGAAGCTTTCTGAGAAACTGCTTTGTGATGGGTATATTCCACTGAGGGAGTTATACCATTTTTCTCATAATGCAGTGTTTGAACACTGTTCGTGTAAAACTGAAAAAGCAATACCTTGCAGCACCTTGAAGACTACGGCGAAAAGTGAAATATCCTGAAATGAAACCCAGAAAGAAACTTTCCAACAAACGGCTCTCTGACGTGTGCACTCACTTGAGAGTGGGAAAGCTTACACTATGTTGCTCAGTTTGGAAACTAAGTCTTTGAGGAATCTACGAAGGTATATTAAGTGGTGCTCAGAGGCTAGTCTTGAAAAAAGAAACGGCTTCTGATGAAAACTGGAGAGAAGCTTTTGGAGCAACTGCTTTGTGATGTGTGTATTCATCTCATAGACTTAAATCATTCTTTGGATTGAGCAGTTGGAAATCACTGTTTCTATGGAACCTGAGAAAGGATATTTGGGAACGTTCTGAAGAATGTGCTAAAAAAAAGTACCCTCTGACATAAACCAGAAAGAAATTTTCTGTGAAATGGCTCTGGGTCACATAAATCCCACTCGCACAGTTAAGGTTCGGTTTTGAGTGAGCAGTATTCTAACAAGCTTTTAGGTTAGTCGGTGAAGTGATATTCGGGGGTGCTTTGAGGCTTATGGTGAAAAAGGAAATATCTTTAGTTAAACACTGGAGAGTAGAATACCAAGGAGCTGCTTTGGAACGTGTGCATTCCACTGACAGAGTGACAATTTTATTTTATTTATTTTTTTATTTGTTATTTTTATTTTTTTAATTATACTTTAAGTTCTAGGGTACATGTGCATAACGTGCAGGTTTGTTACATATGTATATCTGTGCCATGTTGGTGTGCTGCACCCAACAACTCGACAGCACCCATCAATTCATCATTTATATCAGGTATAACTCCCCATTGCAATCCCTCCCCCTCCCCCCTCCCCATGATAGGCACCCGTGTGTGATGTTCCCCTTCCCGAGTCCAAGTGATCTCATTGTTCAGTTCCCACCTATGAGTGAGAACATGCGGTGTTTGGTTTTCTCTTCTTCTGATAGTTTGCTAAGAATGATGGTCTCCAGCTGCATCCATGTCCCCACAAAGGACGCAAACTCATCCTTTTTTATGGCTGCATAATATTCCATGGTGTATATGTGCCACATTTTCTTAATCCAGTCTGTCACAGATGGACATTTGGGTTGATTCCAAGTCTTTGCTATTGTGAATAGTGCCACTATTCACGATAAACATACGTGTGCATGTGTCTTTGTAGTAGAATAATTTATAATCCTTTGGGTATATAACCAGTAGTGGGATGGCTGGGTCATATGGTACATCTAGTTCTAGATCCTTGAGGAATTGCCATACTGTTTTCCATAATGGTTGAACTAGTTTACAATCCCACCAACAGTGTAAAAGTGCTCCTATTTCTCCACATCCTCTCCACCACCTGTTGTTTCCTGACTTTTGAATGATTGGCATTCTAACTGGTGTGAGATGGTATCTCATTGTGGTTTTGATTTGCATTTCTCTGCTGGCGAGTGATGATGAGCATTTTTTCATGTGTCTGTTGGCTGTATGAATGTCTTCTTTTGAGAAATGTCTGTTCATATCCTTTGCCCACTTTTTGATGGGGTTGTTTGTTTTTTTCTTGTAAATTTGTTTGAGTTCTTTATAGGTTGTGGATATTAGCCCTTTGTCAGATGAGTAGATTGCAAAACTTTTCTCCCATTCTGTAGGTTGCCTGTTCACTCTGATGGTAGTTTCTTTTGCTGTGCAGAAGCTCTTTAGTTTAATGAGATCCCATTTGTCAATTTTGGCTTTTGCTGCC
>NC_045438.1:45738419-45784840 GCF_002776525.5 Piliocolobus tephrosceles
TTTTCTACAACTTTTTCGTGGAATCTGCAATGGGATATTCCAGAGCATATTGCGGAATATGGTGAAAAAGGATATATCATCAGATAAAAACTTGGAAGAACCCATCTGAGAAACAGTTTTGTGATGTATAAATTCATGTCACAGAGTTACACCACACTTTTCATAGAGAAGTTTGGTAGAACTCTTTTTGGGTATTCTGAGAATGGATATTTTGTACAGCATTGAAGCCTGTGGTGACAAAGGAAATATCCTCAGATAAAAACTACAAAGAACCTTTCTGAGAAACTGCTTTGTGATGTGTCAATTCATTGCACATATTTTCATGAATGTTTTATTGGGGCAGTTTGCTAACACAGTTTTAGTGAAATCTACAACAGAATATATGGGAGCACAGTGAAGCCTATATTGACAAAGAAAATTTACTCAGACACAAACCAAAAAGAAATTTCCTGAGAAGGTGCTTTGTGATGTGTGAATTCACCTCACAGATTCACAGGTTTCTTTTCATGGAGCACTTTGTGAACACTATTTTTGTAGAATCTACAAAGGGATATTTGGGAGCTCATAGAGGCCTGATGTAAAAAAGGAAATATCCACAGATAAAAACTATAAAGAAGATTTCTGATAAACTGCTTTGTGATGTGTGAATTCATCTCATAGAGTTACTCAACTCTTTTCATGGAGCAGTTAGGTAGCACTGTTTTTGTGGAATATGAGGAGGGATACTTTGGATTGGGTTGAAGCCTATGGTGACAAAAGAAATATCATCAGATAAAAACTAGAAGCTTTCTGAGAAACTGCTTTGTGATGTGTGAATTCATCTCACAGAGCTAAGCCATGATATTCTTTGAGCGTTTTGATAACACTGTTTTCCTGGAGTCTGCAATAGGATGTTTTCGAATGCATTGAAGCCAGTGGTGATAAAGGAAATATCCTCACAGAATAACTAGAAAAAAGCTATCTGAGAAACCGCTTTGTGATGGGTTAATTTATCTCACAGAGTTACACAATTCTTTTTATAGAGGACTTCTGTAGCACTATTTTTGAGGAATCACAGAAGGGATAATTTTGATTGCAATGTAGCCTATGATGACAAAGGAAATATCTTCATGTAAAAAATAGAAAGAAGCTGTCTGAAAAATTCCTTTGTGATATGTGAATTCTTCTCACAGAGTTACACTCTTCTTTTCACTCAGTAGTTTCAGAGTGCATTGAGGCTTATGGTTACACTCTTTTTTCATTGAGCAGTTTGCTAACACTCTTTTCTTGGAATCTGCAAAGGTATAGTTCTGAGCATACTGAAGCTTGGTGAAAAAGGAAATATCCTTGTATAAAAATTAGAAAGAAGTTTTCTGAGAAACTGATTTGTGATGTGTTAATTCATCTCACAGAGTTACACGATTTCTTTCATGGATTTGTTTGGTAGAACTGTCCTTGGGGAATGTGAGAAGGGATATTTTGGATCACATTGAAGCCTATCGTGACAAAGGAAATATCCTCAGATAAATATTAGAAAGAAGCTTGCTAAGAAAGTACTTTGTGATGTGTGAATTCATCTCACAGAGTTACATCTTTATTTTCATGGAGCAGTTTGATAAAATGCTTTTTGTGGAATCTGCAAAGGGATATTTGGGAGTGCATTGAGGCCTATAGTGAAAAAGGAAATATTCTCAGATAAAAACTAGAAGAAGATATATGAGAAACTTCTTTGTGGGTGAATTCATCTCACTGAGTTACACGATTCTTTTCATGAAGGAGTTTGGTAGCGCACTTTTTTGGGAATCTGTGAAGGGACATTTTGGATTGCATTGAAGCCTATGGTGACAAAGGAAACATCCTCCAACAAAAACCAAAAAGAAGCTTTCTGAGAAACTGCTTTGTGATTTGTGAATTTATCTCACAGATTTACACCTTTCTTTTCATTGAGCAGTTTGGAAACACTGTATTTGTGGAACCTGCATAGAATATTTGACACTGCATTAGAGCCTATGGTGACAAAGGAAATATCCTCAGACAAAAACTAGAAAGAAGCTTTCTGAGAAATTGCTTTGTGTTGTGTGAATTCATCTCACAGAGTTACACTGTTCTTTTCATTGAGGAGTTTGCTAACACAGTTTTCTTGGAATCTGCAATAACATATAATGGGGCATATTTGAGCTTATGATGACAAAGGAAATATCCTCATATAAAGACTAGAAAATTCTTTCTGAGAAACTGTTGTAGTGGATTAGTTCTTCTCACAGAGTTACCAGATGCTATTTGTGGATCAGTTTTGTAGCACTGTTTTTGGGTAATCTGAGAAGGGATATTCTTGATCAGTTCAAAGCTTATGGAAACAAAGGAAATATCCTCAGATCAAAACTAGAAAGAAACTTTCTCAGAAACTTCTTCATGATGTGTGAATTCATCTCACAGAATAACACGTTTCTTTTCATGGATCAGATTGCTAACACTGCTTTTGTGAAATCTGTGAAGGGATATTTGGAGCACATTGGGTCCCAGGGTGAAAAAGGAAATATCCTCACATAAAAACTAGAAAGAATCCTTTCGAGAAGTGGCTTTGTGATGTGTGAATTTATCTCAGAGACTTACAATGTTGTTTTCATTGAGCAGTTTGCTAACACTGTTTTCTTGGAATCTGCAATCAGATGTTTCAGAGCACATTGAAGCTTATGGTGGCAAAGGAAATATACTCTGATAAAATCTAGAGAGAAGCTTTCTGAGAAACTGGTTTGTGATTTGTGAGTTCATTTCACAAAGTTACACCATTCTTTCCATTGAGCAGTTTGAAAACACTGTATTTGTGGAACCTGCAGTAGAATATTTGACAGTGTCTTAGAGCCTATAGTGACAAAGGAAATATCCTCAGGAAAAAAAAAAAAAAAAGAAAACAGAAAGAAGCTTTCTGAGAAACTGCTTTGTGATGTGTGAATTCATCTCACAGAGTTACACTCATCTCTTCAATGAAAAGGTTGTCAACACTGGTTTCTTGGAAACTGCAATGTGATATTTTGGAGCACATTGAGCTTATGTTGACAAAGGAAATATCCTCATACAAAAACTAGATAGAAGCTTTCTGAGAAACTCTCTTGTGATTTGTGAATTCATTTCACAGGGTTACCTGATACTTTTCATGGAGCATATTGGTAGCACTGTTTTTGGGTAATCTGAGAAGGGACATTTTGGATTGCATGGAAGCCTATGGTGATATAGAAAATATCCTCAGACAAAAGCTAGAAAGAGGCTTTCTGAGAAACTTCCTTGTGATACGTGAATTCACCTCACAGAATAACATGTTTCTTTTCATGGAGTAGTTTGGTAGCACTGTTTTTGGGGAATCTGAGAAGGGATACTTTGGATCGCATTGAAGACTATGGTGACAAAGGAAATATTCTCAGATAAAAATTAGAAAAACTTTCTGAGAAACTGCTTGGTGATGTGTGAATTTATATCAAAGGGTTACACCATTGTTTTCATTGTGCTGTTGGATAACACTGTTTACTTGGGATCTGCAAAGGGATATTTCAGAGCACATTGAAGCTTAGGGAGACAAAGGAAATATTCTCATATAAAAATTAGAAAGAAGCTTTCTGAGAAACTCCTTTGTGATTCGTGAATTCTTCTCAAAGAGTTATACGATTTTTTAATGGATAAGTTTGGTAGCACTGTTATTGGGGTATCTGAGGAGGGATATTTTGGATCGTACAGAAGCCTAGATTAACAAAAGATATATTCTCAGATACAAACTAGAAAGAAGCTATTGAGAAACTTCTTTGTGATGTGTGAATTCACCTAACAGAGTTACAACTTTCTTTTCATGGGGCATTTGAATAACAATGTTTCGTAGAATCTGCAAGGGATATTTTGGAGTGGATTGAAGTCTATGGTGAAATAGGAAATATTCTCAGATAAAAACTAGAAGGAAGCATTCTGAGAAACTGCATTGTGATGGGTGAATTCATCTCACAGAGTTACACTGTTATTTTCATTGAGGAGCTTGCTAACACTATTTTCTTGGAATATGCAATAGGATATTTTGGAGCATGTTGAAGTTTATGGTGACAAAGGAAATGCCCTCATAAAAAACTAGAAACTTTCTCAGAAACTGCTTTGTGATGTGTGAATTCATCTCACAGAGTCACACAATTCTCTTCATTGAACAGTTTCTGAACCCTGTTTTCGTGGAATCTGCAATGGGATATTTCGGAGCACATTGAAGTTTATGGTGAAAAAGGAAGCAACCTCAGAAAAAAATAGAAAGAAGTTTTCTGAAAAACTGCTTTGTGATTTGTGAATTAATGTCACAGAGTTACACAAACCTTTTGATGGAGCAGTTTGGTAGCACTGTTTTTGGGGAATCTAGGAAGGTATATTTTGGATCGCCTTGAAACCTATGGTGGCAAAGAAAATATACCCAGATAAAAACTAGAAAGAATTTTTCTGAGAAAGTTCTTTGTGATGTGTGATTTCCACTCACAGAGTTACACTTTTCTTTTCATGGAGCAGTTTTCTAAAACTGTTTTGGTGGAATCTGCAAAGGGATATTTGGGTGCGCATCGTGGCCTACAGTGAAAAAGAAAGTATTCTCAGATAAAAACTAGAAGGAAGCTTTCTGAGAAACTGCTTTGTGATATGTGAATTTATCTCAAAGTGTTACACTGTTCTTTTCATTGAGCAGTTTGCTAGCATTGTTTTCGTGGAATCTACTCCCATATATTTCGTGGAATATATGGGAGGGCATGATTATTATGGTGAAAAACAAAATATCCTCATATAGAAACTAGAAAGAAGCTTTCAGAAAATGATTCATGATGTGTGAATGCATCTCACAGTGTTACACTGTCCTTTTCATTGAGTAGTTAGCTAAAACTGTTTTCTTGGAATGTTCAATGTGATATATCATAGTGCATTGAAGCTTATGGTGCCAAAGGAAATATCCTCAAACAAAAACTAGAAAGAAACTTTCTGAGAAACTGCTTTGAGATTTGTGAATTCATCTCACAGACTCACATGATTTCTTTGATGGAGCAGTTTGGTAGCACTGTTTTTTGGGGAATCTGAGAAGGGACATTTCGGATCACATTGAAGTCTGTGGTGACAAAGGAAATATCCTCACACACAAACTAGAAAACAGCTTTCTGAGAAAGTTCCTTGTGTTGTGTGAACTCATCTCACAGAGTTACACCTTATTTTTCAATGAACAGTTTGGTTGCATTTTTTTTGGGGAATCTGAAAAGGGATTTTCGGGAGCTCTTAGAGGCCTATGGGGAAAAAGCAAATATCTTCAGTTAAAAACTTGAGAGAATGTTTTTGAGAAGCTGTTTTGTGATGTGTGTATTCATCTCATAGAGATCAATCATGGTTTTTTGATTGAGCAGTGTGGCATCAGTTTTTGTGGTGTCTGAGAAGGAATATTTTGGAGTGCATTGAGTCTAATGGTGGAAAAGTAAACATGCTCATGTAAAATCTAGAAATTAGATTTCTGAGAAATTTCTTTGTGATGGGTGAATTCATTTCCAAGAGATAAACCATTGTTTTCATTGAGCAGTTTGTTAACCACATTTTTGTGGAATCTACAGAGAAATATTCGGAGTGCAGAGAAGCCTAGGGTGAAAAAGGAAATACCCTCAGATAAAAACTAGAAAGAAGCTTTCTGAGAGACTGTTTTTTGATGGGTGAATTCTTTTCACACAGTTCAATCATTCTTTTCATTGAACAGTTTGGTAACACTGTTTTCGTGAGATATGCAATGGGATAATCGGGAGCAGGTAAAGGCCAAGGTTGAAAAAGGAAATATCTTCAGGTAAAAACTGGAGTGAAAGTTTCTTATAACTCCTTTGTGATGTGGGTATTCATGTCATAGAGGTAAAGCTTTCTGTTAAGAGAGAAGTTTGTCATCACTGTTTTTGTGGTGTCTGAGAAGGGATATTTGGGAGTGCATGGAAGCCAATGGTGGAAAAGGAAATATCCTCAGATAAAAATTATAAAGATACTTTCTGAGAAACTGCTTTGTGACGTGTGAATTCACCTCACAGAGTTACAATGTTCTTTTCATTGTGCAGTTTGTTATCTCTGTTTTCTTGGAATCTGCAATGGGATATTACAGAGTGCATTGAAGCTTGAGGTGACAAAGTAAATATTATCATCATATAAAAACTAGAAAGAAGTTTTCTGAGAAACTGATTTGTGATGTGTTAATTGATCTCAGAGTTACACCTTTGTTTTCATGAAGCAGATGGCTAACACTTTTTTTTTTTTTTTTTTTGAATCTGCACAGTGATATGTAGGAGCGCATTGAGGCCTATAGTGAAAAAGGAAATATCCTGAGATAAAAACTAGAAAGAAGCATTGTAAGAAACTGCTTTGTGATTTGTGATTTCATCTCACAGAGGTACAACGTTCTTTTCATTGAGCAGTTTGATAATACCATTTTAGTGAAATCTAAAATAGGATATTTGGGAGTGCATTGAAGCCTATGGTGACAAAGGAAGTATCTTCACATAATAAAAATAAAGAAGCATTATGAGAAACTTCTTTGTGTTGTGTGAATTCATTTCACAGAGATACACTGTTCCTTTCATGGAGCAGCTTGGTAGCACTGATTTTGGGGATTCTGAGAAGGGATATTTTGGATCACATTGAATTCTTTTTTGACAAGTGAAATATCCTCACGTTAAAACTAGAAAGAAGCTTTCTGAGAAAGCTCTTCATGGTTTTTGAATTTATCTCACAGTGTTATACATTTCTTTTCATGGAGCAGATCACTATCACTGTTCTCGTGGAATCTACAAAGGGATATTTGGGAGCAAATTGAGGCCTCTGGTGAAAAAGGAAATATCCTCAGATAAGAACAAGAAAGCAGCTTTTGGTCAAAGTTCTTTGTGATGTGTTAACTCATCTCACAGAGTTACATGATTCTGTTCATGGATCGGTTTTTAGCACTGTTTTTGGGGAATCTGAGAATGGATATTTTGGATTGCACTGATGCCTATGGTGACTAAGGAAATGTCTTCAGATAAATAATACAAAGTTTTCTGAGAAAGTTCTTCGTGATGTTTGAATTCATCTCATAGAGTTACACATTTCTTTTCATGGAGTTGTTTGCTAACACTGTTTTCGTGGAATTTACCAAGTGATATTTGGGAGTGCATTGAGGCCTATATTGAAAAAGGAAATGTCCTCATAGAAAAACTAGAAGGAAGCTTTCTGAGAAACTGTTTTGTGATGTGTTAATTCATCTCACAGAGTGACACAGTTCTTTTCTTGGGGCAGTACGCTAAAACTGTTTTCTTGGAATCTACAATGGCATAATTTGGAGCACATTGAAGCTTATTGTGAGAAATGAAATATCCTCAGAAAAAAAGTTGAAAAAAGCTTTCTGAGAAACTGCTTTGTGAAGTTTGAACTCATTTCAGAGAGTTACACTGTTCTTTTGATTGAGCAGTTTGCTAACAGTGATTTCTTGGAATCTGCAACGGGATTTTTCGGAGCACATTGAAGCTTATGGTGTCAAAGGAGATATCCTCACGTGAAAACTAGAAAAAAGCTTTCTGAGAAACCACTTTGTGATGCGTTAATTCATCTCACAGACTTACATGATTCTTTTCATGGATCAGTTTGGTAGCCCTGTTTTTGGGGAATCTGAGAAAGGTTATTTGAGATCACATTGAAGCCTATGGTGACAAAGGATACATCCTCAGATAAAAGGTAAAAAGAAGCAATCTGAGAAAGTTATTTGAGATGAGCGAATTCATCTCACAGAGTTACATAATTCCTTTCATGGGGCAGTGTGCTAACACAGTTTTCATGGGATCTGCAAAGGGATATAAGGGAGGGCATGGAGTCACATAGTGAAAAAAGAAATATCCTCATAGAAAAACCAAAGAAAAAAGCTTTCTGAGAAACGGCTTTGTAATGTTTAAATTCATCTAATAGAGTTACATTATTTTTTTCATTGAGCAGTTTGACAACACTGTTTTTGTGGAAACTGCAATAGGTTATTTGGGAGCACATTGAAGCCTATGGTGACAAAGGAAATATCCTCATAGAAAAACCAAAAACAAGCTTTCTGAGAAACTGCTTTGTGATGTGTGAATTCAATTCAGAGAGTTACACTGTTTTTTTCATTGAGAAGTTTGTTAACACTGTTTTCTTGGAAAATGCAATGGGATATTTCCGAGCACATTGTAACTTACTGTGAAAAAGGAAGTATCCTGAGACAAAAACTAGAAAGATACTTTCTGAGAAACTGCTTTGTGATTTGTGAACTCATCTCACAGAGTTACACGATTCTTTTTTTTGATCGGTTTGATAGCACTGTTTTTCGGGAATCTGGGAAGGGATAATTTGGATCGCATTGAAGCGTATGGTGACAAAGGAAATATACTCCGAAAAAAATTAGAAAGAAGCTTTCTGAGAAATTTCTTGTGATGTGTGAATTCATCTCACAGAGTTACATTATTGTTCTTATGGAGCAGATTGGTAGCACTGTTTTTAGGGAATCTGAGAAGGGATATGTTGGATCGCATTGAAGCCTTTTGTGACAAAGGAAATATCCTCAGGTAAAAACTGCAATGAAGCTTTCTGAGAAAGTTCTTTTTGATGACTGAATTCACCTCACAGAGTTATACCTTTATTTTCAAGGAGCACTCTGGTAACACTGTTTTCATGGAATCTGCAAAGGGATATTTTGGATCACATTGAAGCCTATGGTGACAAAGGAAAAATCCTCAGATAAAATCTAGAAAGAAGTTTTCATAGAGACCGCTTTATAGGGAGTTAATTCATTTCACAGAGTTACATTATATTTTTTCATGGATCAGTTTGGTAGCACTGTTTTTGAGGAATTTGTGAAAGGATATTTTGGATCGCATTGAAACCCATGGTGACAAAGGAAATATCCTCAGGTAACAACTAGAATGAAGCATTTTGAGAAAGTTCATTGTGATGGTTGAATTCATCTCACAGGGATACACCTTTCTTTTCAAGGAGAAGTTATCTAACACTTTTTTCTTGGAATCTGCAAAGGAATATTTGGAGAAATTTGATAGCTCTGGTTTTGTGGATTCTGCAATAGGATATTCGGGAGTGCTTTGAGCCAAGGTTTACAAAGAAAATATCCTCGGTTAAAAACCTAAAAGAAGTTTTATGAAAAACTGCTTTGTGATGTGTTAATTCATCTCAAGGAATTACATGATTGTTTTCAAGGATCAGTTTTGTATCACTGTTTTTGGGAATATGAGAAGGGATATTTTCGATTGCATTGAAGACTATGGTGACTAAGGATATATCCTCAGATAAAAACTATAAAGAAGCTTTCTGAGAGAGTTATTTGTGATGTGTGAATTCATCCCACAGAGTTACACCTTTCTATTCATGGAACACTTTGCTGACACTATTTTCCTGGAATCTGCAAAGGGATATTTTAGATGCATTGAGGCCTACAGTGAAAAAGGATATATCCTCAGATAAAAATTAGAAAGAAGCTTTCTGAGAAACTATTTTGTGAAGTGTGAATTCATCTCACAGAGCTACACTTTTCTTTTCATTGAGCAGTTTGATAACACTGTTTTCATGGAATCTGGAATAGGATATTTTGAGTGCTTTGAAGCCTATGGTGACAAAGGAAATATCCTCAGATAAAAAGCAAGAAGAAGCTTTCTGAGAAACTGCCTTGTCATGTGTGAATTAATCACACAGAGTTACACTGTCCTTTTCACTGAGTAGTTTGCTTACACTGTTTACTTGGAATCTGCAATGGGATATTTCAGACCACATTAGAACTTATTGTGAAAAAGTAAATATCCCCAGACAAAAACAAGAAACATTCTGAGAAACTGCTTTCTGATGTGTGAATTCACTTCACAGGGTTACACTGTTCTTTTCATTGAGTAGTTTGCTAACACTGTTTTCTTGGAAACTGGAATGGGATATTTCAGAGCACATTGAGGCTGATGGTGACAAAGGAACTCTCTTCAGACACAAACTAGAAAGAATCTTTCTGAGAAAACTGCTTGGTAATTTTTAAATTTGTCTCACAAAGTTACACCTTTCTTTTCCTGGAGCAGTTTGCTAACACTGTTTTCATGGAATCTGCAAGGGGATATTTTGGAGTGCATTGAGGACTATGGTGAGAAAGTAAATATCCTCTGATTAAGACAAGACAGAAGCTTTCTGAGAAAGTCCTTTGTGATGTGTGAATTCATCTCACAGAGTAACACTGTTCTTTTCATTGAGCAGTTTTCTAACAATGTTTTCTTGCAATCTGCAATGGGATATTTCAGAGCACATTGAATGTTACGGTGACAAAGGAAATAGCCTAATATAAAAACTAGAAGGAATCTTTCTCAGAAACTGCTTCATACTGTGCTAATTCATCTCACCAAGTTACATGACTCTTTTCATGGATCACTTTGGTAGTACTGTTTTTGTTTAATTTGAGAATGGATATTTTGGATAGCATTGAAACCTAGGGTGACAAAGGCAATATCCCCAGATAAAAATTAGATGGAAGACTTCTGAGAAAGTTCTCTCAGATGTTTGAATTTATCTCACTGAGTTAGACCATTCTTTCCATGGTGCAGTTTACTAACACTGTTTCCAAGGAATCTGCAAAGGGATATTTGGGAGTGCATTCAGGCCTGTAGTGAAAAAGAAAACATCCACAAATAAATACCAAAAAGAAGCTCTCTGAGAAACATTGTTTTCATGGAATCTGCAAAGTGCTATTCTAGAGCACCTTGTGGCCTATAGTGTAGAAGGAAATATCCTCAGATAAAAACTCAAAAGAAGCTTTCTGAGAAACAGCTTTGTGATGTGTGAATTCATTTTACAGTGCTACACCATTATTTTCATTGAGCAGTTTGATAACAATGTTTTTGAGGAATCTGCAATAGGATATTTGGAAGCTCATTGAAGCCTACAGTGACAACAGAAATATCCTCAGATGAAAATCAAAAAGAAGCTTTCTGTGAATCTGCTTTGTGATGTGTGAATTCATCTCAAAGGTTTACACCTTTCTTTTCATGGAGCACTTTGATAACACTACTATTCTGGAATGTACAAAGGGATATTTGTGAGCACATTGAGGCAAAAGGTGAAAAAGGAAATATCCTCAGACAAAAACTAGAAAGAAGCTTACTGAGAAACTGCTTTGTGATTTGTGAATTCATCTCTCAGAGTTACACCTTTCTTTACCTGGAGCAGTTTTGTAGTACTGTTTTAGGGGAATCTGAGAAGGGATATTTTGCATCTTTTCGATGCCTATGCTGACAAAGGAAATATCCTCAGATAAAATCTATAAAGAAGCTTTCTGAGAAACTTCTTTGTGATGTGTGAAATCATCTCACAGTGTTACACCTTTCTTTTCATAGAGAAGTTTGGTTGCACTGTTTCTGGGGAATCTGAGAAGGGGTATTTTGAATTGCATTCAAGCCTACGGTGACAAAGGAAATATTCTCAGATATATAATAGAAAGAAGATTTCTAAGAAACTGCTTTGTGATGTGTGAATTCATGTTACAGAGTTACACCGTTATTTTCATTGAGCCAATTGATAACACTGTTTTTGTGGAATCTGCAAATGTATATATGGGAGTGCATTGAAGCCTCTGGCGACAAAGGAAATGTCGTGAGATAAAAACCAAAAAGAAGCTTTCTGATAAGCTGCTTTGTGATGTCTGAATTCATCTCCCACAGTTACACTGTGCTTTTCATTGACCAGTTTTCTCACACTGTATTCTTGGAATCTGCAATGAGATATATCAGAGAACACTGAAGCTTATGGTGACAAAGGAAATATCTTCAGACAAAAATTCAAAAGAATCTTTCTGAGAAACTGCTTTATGATTTGTGAATTCACTGCACAGAGTTACATGATGCGTTTCATGAAGTAGCTTGATAGAACTGTTTTTGGGAAATCTGAGAATTGATATTTTGAATTGCATTGAAGCTTAGGGTGACACAGGAAATATCTTCAGATAAAAACTAGAAGGAAGCTTTCTGAGAAACTTCCCTATGATGTATGAATTCATCTCAGAGAATTACACCTTTGTTTTCATGGAGGAGTTTGCTAACACTGTTTTCGTGGAATGTGCAAAGGGATATTTGGGAGCGCTTTGAGGCCTATGGTGGAAAAGAAAAAAATATCCTCTGATAAAAACTAGAAAGAAGCTTTCTGAGAAACTGCTTTGTGATGTGTGAATTCATCTCACAGAGTTACACTCTTCTTTTCATTGAGCAGTTTGATAACACTGTTTTTGTGGAATCTGCAATAGTATATTTGGGAGCACATTGAAGCCTATGATGACAAAGGAAATATTCTCAGGTATAAAACAAAAAGAAGCTTTCTGAGAAACTGCTTTATGATGTGTGAATTCATCTCACAGAGTTACACTGTTCTTTTCATTGAGCAGTTTGCTAACACTGTTTTCTTGGAATCTGCAATGGGATATTTCAGTGCGTATTAAATCTTATGGTCACAAATGAGATATCCTCATATAAAAACTGGAAAGAAGCTTTCTGAGAAACCACTTTGTGATGTCTTACTTCATCTCACAGAGTTACACGACTCTTTTTGTAATCAGTTTGGTTGCACTCTTGTTGTGGAATCTGAGATGGGATATTTTGGATCACATTGAAGAATATGATGACAAAGGAAATATCCTCAAATGAAAACTAGAAAGAAACCTTCTGAGAAACTTCTTCATGGTGTGTGAATTCATCTCACAGAGTTACACTCTTCTTTTCATTGAGAAGTTTTCTAACAATGTTTTCTTGAAATCTGCAATGGGATACTTCAGAGCACACTGAAGCTTATGGTGACAAAGGAAATATCCTCATATAAAAATTAGAAAGAAGCTTTCTGAGAAACTGCTTTGTGTTACCTTAATTCATCTCACAGAGTTACAAGATTTTTTCAGGGATCAGTTTGGTAGAGCTATTTTTGGGGAATCTGAGAAGGGATATTTTGAAATGCATTGAAGCCTATCGTGACAAAGGAAATATCCCTGATAAAAACTAGAAAGAAGCTTTCTGAGAAAGTTCTTTATGATGAGTGAATTCAACTCTCAGATTTACACCTTTCTTTTCATGGAGCAGTTTGATAAAACTGTTTTCATGGAATCTGCAAAAGGATATTTGGGAATGCATTGAGGCCTATAGTGAAAAAGGAAATATTTTCAGATAAAAACTGGAAAGAATCTTTCTGAGAAACTGCTCTGTGATGTGTGAATTCATCATACAGAGTTACCTGTTTATTTAATTGAGTACTTTGATGACACTGTCTACGGGGAATCTGCAAGAGGATATTTTGGAGTTCATTGTAGCCAATGGTGACAAAGGAAATATAATCAGACAAAAATTTTAAAAAAGCTTACTGTGAAACTGCTTTGTGATGTGTGTATTCATCTTACTGAGCTACACTATTCTTTTAATTGAGAAGTTTGCTAACACTTTCTTCAGGGAATCTGCATTGGGATGCTCCAGAGCACATTGAGGAATATGGTGAAAGAGGAAATATCCTCAGATATAACTTGAAAGAAACTATCTGAGAAAGAGCTATATGATGTGTGAATTCATCTCACAGAGCTACACCCCTCTTTATATAGAGCAGTTTGGTAGCACTCTTTTTGGGGAATCTGAGAAGGGATATTTTGAATAGTGTTGAAGCCTATGGTGAAAAAGGAAATATCCGAAGTTAAAATCTAGAAAGAAGCTTTCTGAGAAACTGCTTTGTGATGTGTGAATTCATCTCACCGATTTACATTATTCTTTTCTTGGAGCAGTTTGCTAACACAGTTTTCATGGAATATAAAGTAGAATATTTGGAAGTGTGTTAAAGCCTATATTGAAAAAGGAAATATCCTCAGACAAAAACCAAAAACAAGCTTTCTGAGAAACAGTTTTGTGTTGTGTGAATTCACCTCACAAATTTACACCTTTCTTTTCATGGAGCACTTTGCTAACACTATTTTCCTGGAATCTACAAAGGGATATTCGGGAGTGCATTGAGGCTGAAGGTGAAAAAGGAAATATCTTCAGATAAAAAGTAGAAAGACGTTTTCTGAGAAACTGCTTTGTGATTTGTGTATTCATTTCACAGTTACTTGATTCTTTTCATGGAGCTGTTTTGTAGCGCTGTTTTGGGGGAATCTGAGAAGGAATATTTTGGATTGCATTGAAGCTTATGGTGATGAAGAAAATATCCTCAGATCAAAACTAGAAAGAAGCTTTCTGAGTAACTGCTTTATGATTTGTGAATTTATCTCACAGAGTTAAACAATCTTTAGCATTTTTGTTACACTGTTTTGGGGAATCTGAGAAGGGATATTTTGAATCACCTTGAAGTCTATGGTGACAGGGAAATATAAACAGATAAAAACTAGAAAGAAGCTTTCTCAGAAACTTCTTTGTGATGTGTGTATTCGTCTCACAGAGTAACACCTTTCTTTTCATGGAACAGTTTGCTAACAATGTTTGCATGCTATCTACAAAGTGATATTTGGAAGCAAGTTTAGACCTATTGTGAAAAAGGAAATATCCTCAGATATTAACTAGAAAGAAGATTTCTGAGAAAATGCTTTGTGATGTGTGAATCCATCTCACCGAATTACACCACTGCTTTCATGGAGCAGTTTGTTAATACTGTTTCCTTGGAATCTGCAATAAGATATTTCAGACCACATTGAAGACTATGATGACATACGAAATAACCTCAGACAAAAACCCAAAAGAAACCTTTTGTGAAACTGCTTTGTAACGTGTGAATTCATCATTCATTGATCAGAAGCTTTCTGATAAAGTTCTTTGTGATGTGTGAATTCATCTCACAGAGTTACACATACCTTTTCATGAATCGATTTCCTAACATTGTTTTCATGGAATCTGCAGAGGGATATTTGGGAGCACTTTGAGGCATATAGTGAAAAAATAAATATCAAGAAAAAAACGAGAAAGAAGCTTTCTGAGAAACTGTTTTTTGATGTGTAATTTCATCTCACAGAGTTATATGGTCCTTTTCATTGAGCAGTTTAATAACACTTTTCATGGAATCTGCAATAGGATATTTGTGAGCGCATGGAAGCCTATGGTGACAAAGGAAATATCCTCTGATGAAAACCAAAAAGAAGCTTTCTGAAAAACTGCTTTGGGATGTGTGAATTCATCTCACAGAGTTACACTGTTCCTTTAATTGAGCATTATGCTAACACTGTTTCCTTGGAATCTGCAAAGGGACATTTTGGAATGCATTGAAGCTTATTGTGACAAAGAAAATATCCTCAGACAAAAACTGGAAAGAAGCTTTCTGAGAAACAGCTTTGTGGTGTGTTAGTTCATCTCAGAGATACACGATTCATTTCATGGAACAGTTTGGTAGCACTGTTTTTTGGGAACCTGAGAAGGGATATTTTGTATCTTATTAAAGCCTAGGTTGAAAAGGAAATGTCCTCAGATAAATCTAGAAAGAAGCTTTCTTAGAAAGTTCATTGTGATGTGTGAATTTTTCTCACAGAGCTACAAGTTTCTTTCCATGGAGCAGTTTGCTAAATCTGTTTTTTTGTATAATCTTCAAGGGGATATTTGGGAGCACATTGAGGCCTAAGGGTGAAAAACTAAATATCCTGAGATAAAAACCAAAAAGAAGCATTCTGAGAAACTACTTTGTGATGTTTGAATTCATGTCCCAGAGTTACACTGTTGTTTTCATTGAGCAGTTTGCTAACACTGTGTTCTTGGAATGTGCAATGGTATATTTCAGAGCGAATGGAGGCCTATGTCGTAAAAGGAATTATCCTCAGATAAAAACTAGAAAGAAGCTTTCTGAGAAACTGCTTTGTGATGTGTGAATTCATCTCATGGAGTTACACTGTACTTTTCACTCAGCAGTTTGCTAACACTGTTTTCTTGGAATCTGCAGTGGGATACATCAGAGCACATTGAAGATTATGGTGAAAAAGGAAATATCCTCAGATAAAAAGTGAAAATAAGCTTTCTGAGAAACTGCTTTGTGATGTGTGGATTCATCTCACAGAGTTACACCATTCTTTTGATTGAGAAGTTTGCTAATACTTTTCTCGTTTAATCTGCAACGGGATATTTGAGCACACATTCAGGAATGTAGTGAAAAGGAAATGTCCTCAGATAAAACCCTAAAAAGAAGTTTTCTGAGAAGCATCTTTATGGTGTGTGAATTAATCTCACAGAGTTACACCACTGTTTTCATGAAGCAGATTGGTAGTGCTGTTTTTGGGGAATCTGAGAAGGGATATTTTGAATTGCATTGAAGCCTATGGCGACAAAGGAAATATTCTCAGACAAAAACTACAAAGAAGCTTTCTGGGATAGTTCTTTGTGATGTGTGAATTCACCTCACAGAGTTATACATTTCTTTTCATGGAACAGTTTTATAACACTGTTTACATGGAAACTGCAAAGGGATATTTGTGAGCGCATTAAGGCCTATAGTGAAAAAGGAAATATCCTCTGATAAAAATGAGAAAGAACCATTCTGAGAAACCATGTTGTGATGTGTTATTTCATTATTTCATCAGAGTTGCACAATTTTTTTCATAGATCATTGGTAACACTGTTTTGGGGGAATCTGAGAAGGCATATTTTGGATAGCATTGAAGCCTGTGTTGACAAAGGAAATATCCTCAGGAAAAAACTAGACACTTTTCTGAGAAAGTAGTTTGTGATGTGTCTATTCATCTCACACAGTTACAAGGTTCTTTTCATTGAGCAGTTTGATAACACTGTTTTTGTGGAATCTGCAATAGGATATTTGGGAGTGCATTAAAGAATCTGGAGACCTAGGTAATATACTCAGATATAAACTGGAAAGAAGCTTTCTAAGAAAGTTCCTTGTGATATGTGAATTCCTCTCACAGATTTACACCTTTATTTTCCTGGAGCAGATTGCTAACACTCTTTTCAAGGAATCTGCAAAGGGATATTTGGGAGTGCATTTAGGCATATAGAGAAAAGTTAGATATCCTGAGATAAAAAATAGAAAGAAGCTTTCTGAGAAACTGCTTTATGATGTGTGAATATATCTCTCAGAATTATACTGTTGTTTTCATTGAGCCGTTTGCAAACACTGTTTCCTTGAAATCTACAATGGTATATTTTGGAGCTTTTTGAAGCTTATGGTGACAAATGAAATATCCTCATATAAAAACCATAAATAAGCATTTTGAGAAACCACTTTTTGATGTGTTAATTCATCTCACAGAATTCACGAGTCTTTTCATTGAGCAGTTTGGTAACACTGTTTTGGGGGAATAGTAAAGGGATATTTTCGATCGCATTGAAATTTGTGATGACAAAGGACATATGATCAGACAAAAACTAGAAATACACTTTCTTGGAAACTTCTTTGTGATGTGTGAATTCATCTAACTGAGTTACACCATGGTTTTCATTGGGAGGTTTGCTAACACTTTTATCATTGAATCTGCGATGGTATATCCACGAAAAGGAAAGGGTAACTGTGAAGTTTGTAACTTCATTTCAGAGACTTAAAGCGTACACTACATTGCCCAGTTTGGAAACTCTGCCATTGAGGAGTCTGCGAAGGGATATTAAGTAGCGCCCGTAGGCTTGTTGTGAGAAAGGAAATGTCTTCCGATGAAAACTGGAGAGAAGGTTTCAGAGCTGCTTCTTTGTGATGTGTGTATTCATCTCATAGAGTTAAATCATTCTTTGGATTGAGCAGTTTGAAATCGCTGTTTCTGTGGAAACTCAGACAGGACATTTGCGAACGCTCTCAAGAATATGCTGAAAAAGACATACCCTCCGATACAAAACAGAAGGAAACTTTCTGTGAAACTGCTCTAGGTTACTTGAAGTACAGTCACACAGTTAAGCTTCTGTTTTCATGGAGCAGAATACTAACACTGTTTTAGGTTAGTCAGCTAAGGGATACTCAGGAGCATTTTGAGGCTTTCAGTGAAAACGGAAATATCTTCAGATAGATACTGGAGAGAAGATATCCGAGGAGCTGATTTGTGATGGGTGCATTCCACTCACAGAGTTATACTTTTCTTCTCTTAGAGCATTGGGTAATTCTGTTTGGAGAAAATGGTATCAGGTTGCATTCAGAAGTATATGGACGACTACGGCAAAAAAAGGAAATCTCCTCAAACAAAAACTGGAAAGAAGCTTTCTGTGAATCTGCTTTGTGATAGATACCTCTATTCATCTCAAATAGATAAAGCTTTCTTTCTATTATGCAGTTTTGAAACTGCGTCATGGATGGATTTGAGAAGTGACATTCGGGAGCACATTCAGGTCTGTGGGGTAATAGTAAATATGTTCAGATAAAAACTGGAGTGAAGCTTTCTGATAAACTGCTTTGTGATGTGTGTATTCCACTGAGGGAGTTCTACCACTTTTCTCGTAAGACAGTGTTTGAACACTGTTCCTGTAAAACTGAAAAAGTGATATTGTGCAGTGCATTGAAGACTACGGTGAAAAGTGAAATATCCTGAAATAAAACCCAGAAAGAAACGTTCCACCAAACTGCTCTCTGACGTGTGCACTCATTTCAGAGAGTGAAAGCTTACACTACGTTGATCAGTTTGGAAACTAAGTCTTTGAGGAATCTATGAAGGGATATTAAGTGGCGCCCAGAGGCTAGTCTTGAGAAAAGAAACGTCTTCTGCTGAAAACTGGAAAGAAGCTTTCGGAGCAAATGCTTTGTGATGTGTGTATTCATCTCATAGAGTTAAATCATTCTTTGGATTGAGCAGTTTGAAATCACTGTTTCTGTGGAACCTGAGAAAGGATATTTGGGAAAGTTCTGAAGAATGTGCTGAAAAATAAGTACCCTCCGACAGAAACCAGATGGAAATTTTCTGTGAAACTGCTCTGGGTCACATGAATTCCACTCACACAGTCAAGCTTCGGTTTTCATTGAGCAGTATTCTAACCAGTTTTTAGGTTAGTCTGTGAAGTGATATTCGGAATCGCTTCGAGGTTTCTGGTGAAAAAGGAAATATCTTCAGATAAAAACTGGAGAGTAGAATTGCGAGGAGCTGCTTTACGACGTGTGCATTCCACTCACAGAGTTAAAATTTTATTTTCATAGAGGATTGGTGAGTCCCGTTTGATGTAAACGCTACCAGGGTTCATTCGGGAGTATATGCATGGCTATGGTTTAAAAGGAAATATCTTCAGACAAAAACTGGAAAGAAGCTTTCTGTGAAACTACTTTGTGTTAGATATGTCTATTCATCTCACATAGATAAAACTTTTTGTCTATTATGCAGTTTTGAAACTGCATTATGGACGAATTTGCAAAGGGACATTTTGTGCACATTCCGGCCTGTGGGGATATAGGAAATATCGTCAGATAAGAATGGGAGAGAAGCTGTCTGAGAAACTGTTTGTGATGTGTGCATTCCACTTAGGGAATTATACCTCTTTTGTCATAAGACAGTGTTTGAACACTGTTCCTGTAAAACTGAAAATGTAATACCTTGCAGCTCACTGAAGACTATGGTGAAAAGTGAATTGTCCTGAAATAAAACCCAGAAAGAAGAATTCCAGGAAACTGCTCTCTGACGTGTGTATTCATTTCAGAGATTTAAAGCTTACACTACGTTGCTGAGTTTAGAAACCCTATCTTTGAGGAATCTGTGAAGGGATATTAAGTGGTGCCTGAAGGCTTGTGGTGAGAAAGGAAACGTCTTCAGATGGAAACTGGAGACAAGCTTTCAGAGGAACTGCTTTCTGATGTATGTATTCATCTCACAGAGTTAAATCATTCTTTGGATTGAAGAGTTGAAATCACTGTTTTTATGTAACCTTAGAAAGGACATATGGGAACGCTCTTAAGAACATGCTGAAAAAGAAATACCCTCCAATAAAAAACAGAAGGAAACTTTCTGTGAAACTGCTCTAGGTCACGTAAGGTGCACTCACACAGTTGAGCACCTGTTTTCATT
This sequence comes from Piliocolobus tephrosceles, assembly GCF_002776525.5. Taxonomy (NCBI): domain Eukaryota; kingdom Metazoa; phylum Chordata; class Mammalia; order Primates; family Cercopithecidae; genus Piliocolobus; species Piliocolobus tephrosceles. Next base: position 45,758,368 of record NC_045438.1, read on the forward strand.
GAGCAGCATTCTAACACTGTTCTAGGTTAGTCTGTTAATGGATACTCAGTAGCACATTTAAGCTTACGGAAAAACGGAAATATCTTCAGATAGATACTGGAGAGAATATTTCCAAGGACTGCTTTGTGACGTGTGCATTCCACTCACAGAGATATACTTTTCTTCTCATAGAGGATTGGGGAATCCCATTTGGAGAAAAAGCTACTGGGAGACATTTGGGATTATGTGGCCGGATATGGGGAAAAACGAAATATCCTGAGAAAAAACTGGAAAGAAGCTTTTTGTGAAACAGCTTTGTGATAGATATGTCTATTCATCTCGCATAGATAAAACTTTCTTTCTATTACGCAGTTTTGAAAGTACGTCATGACGGATTCGCGAAGGGACATTCGGGAGCACATTCTGGCCTGTGGGGAAATAGGAGATATTTTCAGATAAAAACTGCAGAGAAGATTTCTGAGAAACTGCTTTTTGATGTGTGCATTCCATTCAGGGTGTCATCCAGCTTTTTTCATAAGGCAGTGTTTGAACACTGTTCCTGTGAAACTGAAAAAACATATTTTGCAGTGCCTTGAAGGTTATGGCAAAAAGTGAAATATCCTGTAATAAAACCCAGAAAGAAGTGTTCCAACAAATTGCTCTCTGATGTGTGCACTGATCAGAGAGTTAAAGCTTACACTGCGTTGCCCAGTTTGGAAACTCCGTGTTTGAGGAATCTGTGAAGGGATATTAAGTGGCGCCGGGAGGCTTGTGGTGAGAAAGGAAACGTCTTCCGATGGACACTGGAGACAAGCTTTCAGAGCAACTGCTTTGTGATGTGCGTATTCATCTCATAGAGTTAAATGATTCTTTGGATCAAGCACTTTGATATCACTGTTTCTGTGGAACCTGAGAAAGGACATTTGGGGACGCTCTTAAGGAATATATGTGGTGAGAAAGGAAATGTCTTCCGATGAAAACTGGAGAGAAGCTTTCAAAGCAACTGCTTTGTGATGTGTGTAATCATTCCATTGCGTTAAATCATTCTTTGGATTGAGCAGTTTGATATCACTGTTTCTGTGGAACCTGAGAAAGGACATTTGGAAATGCTCTTAAGAATATATTGAAAAAGAAATATCCTCCAATAAAAAAGACAAGGAAACACTCTGTGAAACTGCTCTAAGTCATGTGAAGTCCACTCGCACAGTTAAACTTCTGTTTTCATTGAGCAATATTCAAGCATCTTTTAGCTTGGTCAGCTAAGAGATCCTAGGGAGCGCTTTCAGGCTCACGGTGAAACGGAAATATCTTTAGGTAGATACTGGAGAGAAGATTTCTGAGGAGCTGCTTTGTGAAGTGTGCATTCCACTCACCGATTTACACTTTTCTTCTCCAATATGATTGGGGAAATCTGTTTGTAGAAAAAGCTACCAGGGGACATTCGGGAGTATATGGACTGGTATGATGAAAAATAAAATATCCTCAGACAAAAACTGGAAAGAAGCTGTCTGTGGAACTGCTTTGTGATAGATATGTCTATTCATCTCGCATACATAAAAGCTTCTGTCTATTATGCAGTTTTGAAACTGCATCACTGACGCATTCGCGAAGGGACATTCGGGAGCACATTCAGGCCTGTGGGGAAGTAGGAAATAACATCAGATAAAAACTGGAAAGAAGCTTTCTGAGTAACTGATTTGTGATTTGTGCATTCTACTCAGGGAGTTATACCTCTTTTCTCATAAGGCAGTGTTTGAACACTGCTCCTGTAAAACTGAAAAAATGATATTTTGCAGTTCATTGAAGACTAGGGCGAAAAGTGAAATATCCTGAAATAAAACCCAAAAAGAAGCATTCCACGAAACTGCTCTTTGACGGTTGCATTCATTTCAGAGAGTTAAAGCTTTCCCTACTTTACCCAGTTTGGAAACCCTGCCTTTGAGGAATCTGTGAAGGGAAATTATAGTGGCGTCCGAAGGCTTGAAGTGAGAAAGAAAACATCTTCCGATAAAAACTGGACAGAAGCTTTCGGAGGAACTGTTTTGTGATGTGTGTATTCATCTCATAGAGTTAAATGATTGTTTTTAGTGGGCAGTTTGAAATCACTGTTTCTGTGGAACCTGAGAATGGACATTTCTGGAAGCTCTTAAGAATATACTGAAAAAAAAATACCCTCCCATAAAACCCAGAAGGAAACTTCCTGTGAATCTTCTCTAGGTCATGTGAAGTCCACTCGCACTGTTAAGCTTCTGTTTTCATTGAGCAGTATTATAACACTGTTTTTGTTCAGTTTGCGAAGTGATATTCGGGAGTGCTTTGAGGTTTGAGGTGAAAAAGTTAATATCTTCAGATAAAAACTGCAGAAAAGATTTCCGAGGAGCTGCTTTGTGATGTATGCATTCTATTCACAGAGTTATGCTTTTCCTCTTAGGGTGTATTGGGGGATCCAGTTTGGAGAAAAGTCTACCAGGAGACATTCGCGAGTATATGAACGGCTATGGTGACAAAGGAAGTATCCTCAGACAAAAAGTGGAAAGAAGCTTTCTGTGAAACTGCTTTGTGATAGCTATGTCTATTCATCTCACAAAGATAAAACTTTCTTTCTAATGCGCAGTTTTGAAACTGCGTCATGGATGGATTCGCGAAAGGACATTTCGGAGCACATTCAGACCTGTGGGGAAATAGGAAATATCTTTCAATAAAAACGGAAGAAACATGTTCTGAAACACTGCTTTGTGATGTGTGTATTCAATTCAGGGAATTTACCTCCTATCTCATAAGGTAGTGTGAAACAGCGATCCTGTAAAACTGAAAAAGTGATATTTCGCAGTGCATTGAAGACTATGGTGAAAATTGAAATATCCTGAAAGGAAACCCAGAAAGAAGCGTTCCAAGAAACTGCTCTCTGATGTTTGCATTCATTTCAATGAGTTAAAGCTTTCACTACATTACCCAGTTTGGAAACTCTGTATTTGAGGAATCTGGGAAGGGATATTAAGTGGCACCCCGAGGCTTGAGGTGAGAAGGAAACGTCTTCCGATGAAAACTGGATAGAAGCTTTTGGAGCAACTGCTTTGTGATATGTGTATTCATCTCATAGAGGTAAATCATTCTTTGGATTGAGCAGTTTGAAAGCAGTTTCTGTGGACCTGAGAAAGGAGATTTGGAAATGTTCCTACGAATATCTTGAAAAAGTGTTAAGTTTCAATAAAACCGGTAGGAAACTTTCTGTGAAACTACTCTAGGTCACGTGAAGTCCACTTGCACAGATCAGCTTCTGTTTTCATTGAGCAGTATTCTGACACTGATTTAGGTTAGTCACCTAAGGGATATTCGGGAGCGCTATGAGGCTTACAGTGAAAACGGAAATATCTTCAGATAAATACTGGAGAGAAGATTTCCAAGCAGCTGCTTTGTGATGTGTACATTTCACTCACAGAGTTAAACTTTTCTTTTCATAGAGGATTGGAGAACACCGTTTGGAGAAAAAGTGATCAGGGGACATTCGGTGGTATATGGACTGCTATGGGTAAAAAGTAAATATCCTCACACAAAAACTGGAAAGAGGCTTTCGGTAAAACTACTGTATGATAGATACCTCTATTCATCTCACATAGATAAAATTTTCCTTCTATTATGCACTTTTGAAACTGCATCATGGACAGATCCATGCAGAGACATTCGGAAACACCTTCAGGCCTGTGGGGAAATAGGAGATACCTTCAGATAAAAACTGCAGAGAAACTTTCTGAGAAACGGCTTTGTGGTGTGTGCATTCCACTCAGGACATTATACCTCTTTCTCATAAGGCAGCATTTGAACACTGTTACGGTAAAAGTGAAAAAGTTAATTCACATAACACAAAAAAGGTTCTCTGAAAGCTCCTTTCACGTTTCTAATTGAGGATATTTCTTTTGTCAGCATAGGCCTCAATGTGATCCAAAGTATCCCTTCTCAGATTCCCCAGAGACAGTGGTAACAGCCTGCTCCATGAAAGGAAAGTGTAACTCTGTGAGATGACTTCAAGCATCACAAAGCAGTTTCTCAGAAAGCTTCTTTTCTAGTTTTTATGTGACGATATTTCCTTTGTCACTGTAAGCTTCCTTGCGCTAAGAAATATACCATTGCAGATTTCAAGAAAACAATGTTAGCAAACTGATCAATGACAAGAAAAGTGTACATCTGTGAGTTGCATTGACACGTCACAATGCAGTTTCTCACAACGCTTCTTTTCAGTGTTTAGCTGATGATACTTCCTTTTTCACCATAGACCACAATGTGCTCTGTAATCTCCCATTGCCGATTCCATGGAAACAGTCTTAGCAAAGGATTGATGAAGAGAAATGTGTAAATCTCTGAGATGAATTCACACATCACAAAGAAGATTTTCAGAAAGCATCATTCTCGCTATTATATGAGGATATTTCCTTTCACCATACAGTCTTGAAACCAATCCGAAACATCAGTTCTCTGATTCCACAAAAACAGGGCTTACAAAAAACTCCTGGAAATACAGGTGGAACTCAGTGAGATGAATTCACACATCACAGTGCAGTTTCTCACAACGTTTCTTTCCAGTTTTTGTCTGTGGAGATTTCCTTTCTCACCAGAGGCCTCAATTGGCTCCCAAATAACAATTTGCAGATTGCATGAAAACAGTGGTAGCCAACGGCTTCATGAAGACTAAGAAGTAACTCCTTGAGATGAATTCAAGCAACACAAAGAAGTGTCTCAGAAATCCCCTTTCAGGTTTTTAATTGAGGATATTTCCTTTGTCAGCAGAGGCCTCAATGTGATTCAAAGTATCCCTTCTCAGATTCCTCAAAGACAGTGGTAACTTACTGCTCCATGAAAGGAAAGTGTAACTCTGTGAGATGAATTCAAGTAGCACAAAGCAGTTTCTCAGAAAGATTCTCTACTAGTTTTTATCTGACAATATTTCCTTTGTCACTGTAAGCTTCCTTGTGCTAAGAAATATCCCATTGCAGGTTTCAAGAAAGCGATGTTAGCAAACTAATCAATGAAAAGAAAAGTGTACATCTGTGAGTTGCATTCACATGTCACAATGCAGTTTCTCACAAGGCTTCGTTCCAGTTTTTATCTGAGGATATTTCCTTTTTCACTATAACCATCCATGCACTCCAAAATATCACTGTGCAGATTCCACGAGAAGAGTCTTAACAAATGGTTGCATGGAGAGAGAGCTGTAACTCTCTGAGACAAATTCAAACATCACAAAGAAGTTTCTCAGAAATCTTGTTTCTAGATTTTATCTGAAGATATTTCCTTTGTCACCATAAACTTCATTGCTCTAAGAATTATCCCATTGCAGATTTGAAGAAGAGAGTGTTAGCAAACTGAGCAATGAAAAGAAAAGTGTAACTGTGTGAGTTGAATTCACACGTCACCATGCAGCTTCTCACAATGCTTCTTTTCAGTGTTTAGCTGAGGATACTTCCTTTTCCACCATAGACCTCAATGTGCTCTCAAATGTGCCATTGCAGATTCCACGAAGACAGTCTTAGCAAAGGCTTCATGAAGAGAAATGTGTAACTCTCTGAGAGGAATTAACACATCACAATGAAGTTTCTGAGAAAGCATTCTTCCCGATTTTATCTGAGAATGCTTCCTTTGACCATACAGTTTGAAAGCGATTGGAAATATCAGTTTTCTGATCCAACAAAAACAGGGCTAACAAATGGCTCCTGAAAATACAGGTGGAACTCATTGAGATCAATAGACAAATCAAAATGCAGTTTCTCAAAACTTTTCTTTCCAGTTTTTATCTGTGGAGATTTCTTTCTCACCAGAGTCCTCAATTCACTCCCAAATATCACCTTGCAGATTCCACGAAAACAGTGGTAGCCAACTGCTTCATGAAGGCTAAGAAGTGAGACTTTGAGATGAATTCACATAACACAAAGAGGTTTCTCAGAAAGTCCCTTTCACGTTTTTAATTGAGGATATTTCCTTTGTCAGCAGAGGCCTCAATGCGATCCAAAGTATCCCTTCTCAGATTCCCCAAAGACCATGGTAACTGACGGCTCCATGAAAGGAAAGTGTAACTCTGTGAGATGAATTCAAGCATCACAAAGCAGTTTCTCAGAAAGCTTCTTTTCTAGTATTTGTCTGACGATATTTCCTTTGTCACTGTAAGCTTCCTTGCACTAAGAAATATTCCATTGCAGGTTTCAAGAAAACGATGTTAGCTAACTGATCAAGAAAAGAAAAGTGTACATCTGTGAGCTGCATTCACACGTCACAATGCAGTTTCTCACAACGCTTCATTCCAGTTTTTATCTGAGGATATTTCCTGTTTCACTATAACCCTCCATGTGCTCCAAAATATCACTCTGCATTTTCCACGAGAACAGTCTTAACAAACCGTTTCATGGAGAGAGAGCTGTAACTCTGTGAGATGAATTCAAATATCACAAAGAAGTTTCTCAGAAATCTTGTTTCTAGAATTTATCTGAGGATATTTCCTTTGTCACCATAAACTTCATTGCCCTAAGAATTGTCCCATTGCAGATTTGAAGAAGAGAGTGTTAGCAAACTGAGCAATGAAAAGAAAAGTGTAACTCTGTGAGTTTCATTCACACGTCACAATGCAGTTTCTCACAATGCTTCTTTTCAGTGTTTAGCTGAGGATATTCCTTTTTCACCATAGACCTTAAAGTGCTCTGAAATCTCTCAAATATCCCATTGCAGATTCCACGAAAACAGTCTTAGCAAAGACCTCATGAAGAGAAATGTGTAACTCTCTGAGATGAATTCACACATCACACAAAGTTTCTGAGAAAGCTTTTTTCTCGATTTTATCTGAGGATGTTTCCTTTGACCATAAAGTCGTGAAAGTGTTCCGAAATATCAGTTCTCTGATTCCACAAAAACAGGGCTAACAAACCGCTCCTGGAAATACAAGTGGACCTCAGTGAGATGAATTCACACATCAAAATGCAGTTTCTCAAAACGTTTCTTTCCAGTTTTTATCTGTGGAGATTTTTTTTCTCACAAGAGGCCTCAAAGCACTCCCAAATATCACTTTGCAGATTCCACAAAAACAGTGGTAGCCAACTGCTTCATGAAGACTACCATGTAACTCTGTGAGATGAGTTCACATAACAGAAAGAAGTTTCTCAGAAAGCCCCTTTCACGTTTTTAATGGAGGATATATCCTTTGTCAGCAGAGGCCTCAATGCAATCCAAAGTATCCCTTCTCAGATTTCCCAAAGACAGTGGTAACTGACTGCTCCATGAAAGGAAAGTGTAACTCTGTGAGATGAATTCACGCATCACAAAGCACTCTCTCAGAAAGCTTCCTTCTAGTTGTTATCTGACAATATTTCCTTTGTCACTGTAAGCTTCCTTGCGCTAAGAAACATCCCATTGCAGGTTTCAAGAAAACGATGTTAGCAAACTGATCAATGAAAAAACATGTGTACATCTGTGAGTTGCATTCACACGTCACAATGCAGTTTCTCACAACGCTTCCTTCCAGTTTTAACCTGAGGATATTTCCTTTTCAACTATAACCCTCCAAACACTCCAAAATATCACTTTGCAGATTCAACAAGAAGTTTCAGCAAACGGTTACATGGAGAGAGAGCTGTAAGTCTGAGAGATGATTTCAAACATCACAAAGAAGATTCCCAGAAATCTTGTTTCTAGATTGTATCTGAGGATATTTCCTTTTTCACCATAAACTTCATTGCCCTAAGAATTATCTAAATGCAGATTTGAAGAAGAGAGTGTTGGCAAACTGAGCAATGAAAAGAAAAGTGTAACTCTGTGAGTTGCATTCACACGTCACCATGCAGTTTCTCACAGCACTTCTTTTCAGTGTTTAGCTGAGGATACTTCCTTTTCCACCATAGACCTCAATGTGCTCTGTAATCTCCCATTGCAGATTCCACGAAAAGAGTCTTAGCAAAGGCTTCATGAACAGGAATGTATCACCCTCTGAGAGGAATTCACACATCACAAAGAAGTTTCTCAGAAAGCTTCTTTCTCGATTTTAACTGAGGATGTTTCCTTTGCCCGTACAGTCTTGAAAGCTATCAGAAATCTCAGTTCGCTGATTTCACAAAAAACCGAGCTAACAAAGGGCCACTGGAAATACAGGAGGAATTCATGGAGATGAATTCACACATCAAAATACAGTTTCTCAAAATGCTTCTTTCCAGTTTTAATCTGTGTAGATTTCCTTTCTCACCAGAGGCCTCAATTCGCTCCCAAATATCACTTTGCAGATTCCACGAAAACAGTGGTAACCAACTGCTTCATGAAGACTAAGATGTAACTCTGTGAGATGAATTCACGTAACACAAAGAAGTTTCTCAGAAATCCCCTTCCAGGTTTTTAATTGAGGATATTTCCTTTGTCAGCAGAGGCCTCAATGCGATTCAAAGTATCCCTTCTCAGATTCCCCAAAGACAGTGGTAACAGACAGCTCCATGAAAGCAAAGTGTAACTCTGTGAGATGACTTCAAACATCACAAAGCAGTTTCTCAGAAAGCTTCTTTTCTAGTTTTTATCTGATGATATTTCCTTTGTCACTGTAAGCTTCCTTGCGCTAAGAAATATCCCATTGCAGATTTCAAGAAAACGATGCTAGTAAACTGATCAATGAAAAGTGTACATCTGTGAGTTGCATTCACACGTCACAATGCAGTTTCTCACAACCCTTCGTTCCAGTTCTTCTCTGAGGATATTTCCTTTTTCACTATAACCGTCCATGCGCTACAAAGTATCACTGTGCAGATTCCACGAGAACAGTCTTAACAAACGTTTTCATGGAGAGAGAGCTGTAAGTCTGTGAGATGAATTCAAACATCACAAATAAGTTCCTCAGAAATCTTGTTTCTAGATTTTAACTGAGGATATTTCCTTTGTCACCATAAACTTCATTTCCCTAGAATTATCCCATTGCAGATTTGAAGAAGAGAGTATTAGAAAACTGAGCAATGACAAGAGAACTGTAACTCTGTGAGATGACTTCAAGCATCACAACGAAGTTTCTCAGAAAGCTTCTTTTCTAGTTTTTATCTGACTATATTTCCTTTGTCACCATGAACTTCATTGCCTTAAGAATTATCCTATTGCAGATTTGAAGAAGAGAGTGTTAGCATAATGAGCAATGAAAAGAAAAGTGTAACTCTGTGAGTTGAATTCACACGTCACCATGCAGTTTCTCACAACGCTTCTTTTCAGTGTTTAGCTGAGGAAACTTCCTTTTACACCATATATCTCAAAGTGCTCTCAAATCTCCCCTTGCAGATTCCATGAAAAGAGTCTTAGCAAAGGCTTCATGAACAGGAATGTATCACTCTCTGAGAGGAATTCACATATCACAAAGAATTTTCTCAGAAAACTTCTTTCTCGATTTTATCTGAGGATGTTTCCTCTGCCTGGACAGTCTTGAGCGATCCGAAATATCAGTTCGCTGATTCCACAAAAACAGGGCTAACAAACGGTTCCTGGAAATACAGGTGGAACTCAGTGAGATGAATTCACACATCAAAATGCAGTTTCTCAAAAGGTTTCTTTGCAGTTTTTATCTGTGGAGATTTCCTTTCACACCAGAGGCCTCAATTTGCTCCCAAATATCACTTTGCAGATTCCACCAAAACAGTGGTAGCCAACTGCTTCATGAAGACTAAGACGTAACTCTTTTAGATGAATTCACATAACACAAAGAAGTTTCTCAGAGAGCCCCTTTCACGTTTTTAATTGAGGATATTTCCTTTGTCAGCAGAGGCCTCAATGCGATTCAAAGTATCCCTTCTCAGATTCCCCAAAGACAGTGGTAACAGACAGCTCCATGAAAGCAAAGTGTAACTCTGTGAGATGACTTCAAGCATCACAAAGCAGTTTCTCAGAAAGCTTCTTTTCTAGTTTTTATCTGACGATATTTCCTTTGTCACTGTAAGTTTCCTTGTGCTAAGTAATATCCCATTGCAGGTTTCAAGAAAACGATGGTAGCAAACTGATCAATGAAAAGACAAGTCTACATCTGTGAGTTGCATTCACATGTCACAATGCAGTTTCTCACAACGCTTCGTTCCAGTTTTTATCTGAGGATATTTCCTTTTTCTCTATAAGTGTCCATGCGCTCCAAAATACCACCGTGCAGATTCCACAAGAACAGTCTTAACAAACAGTTTCATGGAGAGAGAGCTGTATGTTTGTGAGATGAAATCAAATATCACAAAGAAGTTTCTCAGAAATCTTGTTTCTAGATTTTATCTGAGGATATATTCTTTGTCACCATAAACGTCATGGCCCTAAGAATTATCCCATTGCAGATTTGAAGAAGAGAGTGTCAGCAAACTGACCAAAGAAAAGTGTAACTCTGTGAGTTTCATTCGCATGTCACAATGCAGTTACTCACAATGCATTTTTTCAGTGTGTAGCTGAGGATACTTCCTTTTTCACCATAGATCTCAATGTGCTCTCAAATATCGCATTGCAGATTCCACAAAAACAGTCTCAGCAAAGGCTTCATGAAGAGAAATGTGTAACTCTCTGAGAGGAATTCACACATCAAAAAGAAGTTTCTCAGAAATCTTGTTTCTAAATTTTACCTGAGGATATTTCCTTTGTTACCAAAAACTTTGTTGTCCTAAGAATTATCCCATTGCTGATTTGAAGAAGATAGTGTTAGCAAACTGAGCAATGAAAAGAAAAGTGTAACTCTGTGAGTTTCATTCACACGTCACAATGAGTTTCTCACAACGCTTCTTTTCAGTGTTTAGCTGAGGATACTCCCTTTTTCACCTTAGACCTCAGTGCTCCGTAATCTCCCATTGCAGATTACATGAAAACATCTTAGCAAGGGCTTCATGAAGAGAAATGTGTAACTCTCTGAGAGGAATTCACACATCACAAAGAAGTTTCTCAGAAAACTTCTTTCTCGATTTTATCTGAGGATATTTCCTTTGACCGTACAGTCTTGAAAGCTATCTGAAATACCAGTTCTCTGATTTCACAAAACAGGGTTAGCAAACGGCTCCTGGAAATACAGGTGGAACTCAGTGAGATGAATTCACAAATCACAATGCAGTTTCTCAGAACGCTTCTTTCCAGTGTTTATCTGTGGAGATACCCTTTATCACTGGAGGCCTCAATTCGCTCCCAAATATCACTTTGCAGATCCCACGAAAACAGTGGTAGCCAACTGCTTCATGAAGACTGAGATGTAATTCTGTGAGATGAATTCACATAACACAAGGAAGTTTCTCTGAAAGCTCCTTTCCCGTTTTTAATTGAGAATATTTTCTTTGTCAGCTTACTCCTCAATGTGATCCAAAGTATCCCTTCTCAGATTCCCAAAGACAGTGGTAGCAGACTGCTCCATGAAAGCAAAGTGTAACTCTGTGAGATGAATTCAAGCATCACAAAGCAGTTTATCTGAAAGCTTCTTTCCTAGTTTTTACCCGATGATATTTCCTTTGTCACTGTAAGCTTCCTTGCGCTAAGAAATATCCCATTGCAGGTTTCAAGAAAACGATGTTAGAAAACTGATCAATGAAAAGAAAAATGTGCATCTTTGAGTTGCATTCACACATCACAATGCAGTTTCTCACAACACGTCATTCCAGTTTTTATCTGAGGATATTTCCTTTTTCACTATAATCGCCCATGCACTCCAAAATATCACTGTGCAGATTCCACGAGAACAGTCTGAACAAATGGTTTCATGGAGAGATCGCTGCTGCGCTGTGAGATGAATTCAAACATCATAAAGAAGTTTCTCAGAAATTTTGTTTCTAGATTTTATCTGAGGATATTTTCTTTGTCACCATAAACTTCAAGGCCCTAAGAAATATCCCATTGCAGATTTCAAAAAGACAGTGTTAGCAAACTGAGCAATGAAAAGTGTAACTCTGTGAATTGCATTCACACGTCACAATGCAGTTTCTCACAATGCTTCTTTACACTGTTTAGCTGAGGATAATTCCTTTTTCACCTTAAACCTCAATGTGCTCTGTAATCTCCCATTGCAGATTTTATGAAAACAGTCTTAGCAAGGGCTTCGTGAAGAGAAATGTGTAACTCTGACAGGAATTCACATATCGCAAAGAAGTTTCTCAGAAAATTTATTTATCGATTTTATCTGAAGATGTTTCCTGTGGCCGTGCAGTCTCGTAACGAATCCGAAATAGCACTTCCCTGATTCCACAAAAACAGGGCTTACAAATGGCTCCTGGAAATACAGGTGTAACTCAGTGAGATGAATTGAAACATCACAATGCAGTTTCTCATAACTTTTCTATCAAGTTTTTATCTGTGGAGATATTCTTTCTCACCAGAGGCCTCAATTCGCTCCCAAATACACTTTGCAGATTTCATGAAACAGTGGTAGCCAACTGCTTCATGAAGACTAAGATGTAACTCTGTGAGATGAATTCACATAGTGCAAAGAAATTTCTCAGAAAGCCCCTTTCATGTTTTCAATTGAGGATATTTCCTTTGTCAGCAGAGGCCTCAATACGATCCAAAGTATCCCTTCTCAGATTCCGCAAAGACAGTGGTAACAGACTGCTCCATGAAAGCAAAGTGTAACTCTGTGAGATGACTTCAAGCATCACAAAGCAGTTTCACTGAAAGCTTCTTTTCTTGTTTTTATCTGACGATATTTGCTTTGTCACTGTAAGCTTCCTTGCACTAAAAAACATCCCACTGCAGATTTCAAGAAAAGGATGTTAGCACACTGAGCAATGAACACAAAAGTGTAAATCTGTGAGTTGCATTCACACGTCACAATGCAGTTTCTCACAACACTTCGTTCCAGTTTTTATCTGAGGATGTTTCCTTTTTCACTATAACCGTCCATGTGCTCCAAAATATAACTGTGCATATTCCACGAGAACAGTCTTAACAAACGTTTTCATGGAGAGAAAGCTGTAACTCTGTGAGATGAATTCGAACATCACAAAGAAGTTTCTCAGAAATCTTGTTTCTAGATTTTATCTGAGGATATTTCCTTTGTCACCATAAACTTCTTTTTCCTAAGAATTATCCCATTGCAGATTTGAAGAAGAGAGTGTTAGCAAACTGAGCAATGAAAAGTGTAACTCTGTGAGTTTCATTCACACGTCACAATGCAGTTTCAGACAACGCTTCTTTTCAGTGTTTAGCTGAGGATACTTCCTTTTTCACCACAGATCTCAATGTGCTCTCAAATATCCCATTGCAGATTCCATGAAAACAGTCTTAGCAAAGGCTTCATGAAGAGAAATGTGTAACTCTCTGAGAGGAATTCACACATCACAAAGAAGTTTCTCAAAAGCTTCTCTCTCGATTTTATCTGAGGATGTTTCCTTTGACCGTACAGTCTTGAAAGTGATCCAAAATATCATTTCTGTGATTCAAAATTAAAAAAAAAAAAAAAAAAAAAAACACAAAACAAACAAAAAAACAAAAAAAAACAGGGCTAACAAACAGCTCCTGGAAATACAGGTGGAACTCAGTGAGATGAATTCAAACATCACAATGCAGTTTCTCAGAATACTTCCTTCCATTTTTTTATCTGTGGAGATATCCTTTCTCACCAGAGGCCTCAATTCACTCCCAAATATCACTTTGCAGATTCCACGAAAACAGTGGAAGCGATCTGCTTCATGAAGACTGAGATGTACCTCTGTGAGATGAATTCACATAACACAAAGAAGTTTCTCAGAAAACTCATACATGTTTTTAATTGAGAATATTTCCTTTGTCAGCATAGGCCTCAATGAGATCCAAAGTATCCCTTCTCAGATTCCCCAGAGACAGTGGTAACAGACTCCTCCATGAAAGCAAAGTGTAACTCTGTGAGATGACTACAAGCATCACAAAGCAGTTTCTCAGAAAGCTTCTTTTCTAGTGTTTATCTGCGATATTTTATTTGTCACTGTAAGCTTTCTTGCACTAAGAAATATCCCATTGCAGGTATCAAGAAAACGATGTTAGCAAACTGATCAAGGAAAAGAAAAGTGTAGATCTGTGAGTTGCATTCACACGTCACAATGCAGTTTCTCACAATGCTTCGTTCCAGTTTTTATCTGAAGATATTTCCTTTTTCACTATAACCGTCCATGTGCTCCAAAATATCACTGTGCAGATTCCACGAGAACAGTCTTTGCAAACGGTTTCATGGAGAGAGAGCTGTAACTCTCTGAGACGAATTCAAACGTCCCAAAGAAGTTTCTCAAAAATCTTTTTTCTAGATTTTATCTGAAAATATTTCCTTTGTCACCATGTACTTCATTGCCCTAAGAAATATCCCATTGCAGATTTGAAGAAGAGAGTGTTAGCAAACTGAGCAATGAAAAATGTAACTCTGTGAGTTTCATTCACACGTCACAATGCAGTTTCTCACAACGGTTCGTTCGAGTTTTCATCTGAGGATATTTCCTTTTTCACTATAATCGTCCATGCGCTCCAAAATATCACTGTGCACATTCCACAAGAACAGTCTTAACAAACGGTTTTATGGAGAGAGACCTGTAACTCTGTGAGATGAATTCAAACATCACAAAGAAGTTTCTCAGAAATCTTGCTTCTAGATTTTGTCTGATGATATTTCCTTTGTCACCATAAACTTCATTGCCCTAAGAATTATCCCATTGCAGATCTGAAGAAAAGAGAGAAGAGTGAAAACTGAAGAGTGAAAAGAAATGTGTAACTCTGCGAGTTGCATTCACACGTTACAATACAGTTTCTCACAACGCTTCTTTTCAGTGTTTAGCTGAGGATACTTCCTTTTTCACCATAGACCTCAATGTGCTCTAAATATCCCATTGCAGATTCCATGAAAACAGTCTTAGCAAAGGCTTCATGAAGAGAAATGTGTAACTCTCTGAGAGGAATTCGCATATCACAAAGAATTTTCTCAGAAAGCTTCTTTCTCAATTTTATCTGAGGATGTTTCCTTTGACCGAACAGTCTTGAAAGGGATCCGAAATATCACTTCCCTGATTCCACAAAAACAGGGCTTACAAACGGCTCCTGGAAATACAGGTGTAACTCAATGAGATGAATTCAAACATCACAATGCAGTTTCTCAAAACGTTTCTTTCCAGTTTCTATCAGTGGAGATATCCTTTCTCAACAGAGGCTTCAATTCGCTCCCAAATGTCACTTTGCAGATTCCACGAATCAGTGGTAGCCAACTGCTTCATGAAGACTAAGATGTCACTTTGTGAGATGAATTCACATAATGCAAGGACGTTTCTCAGAAAGCCCCTTTCACGTTTTTAATTGAGGATATTTCCTTTGTCAGCAGAGGCCTCAATGCAATCCAAAGTATCGCTTCTCAGATTCCTCAAAGACAGTGGTAATAGACTGCTCCATGAAAGCAAAGTGTAATACTGTGAGATGACTTCAAGCATCACAAAACAGTTTCTCAGAAACCTCTTTTCTAGTTTTTAACTGACGATATTTCCTTTGTCACTTTAAGCTTCCTTGGGCTAAGAAATATCCCACTGCAGGTTGCAAGAAAACAATGTTAGCACACTGATCAATGAAAAGAAAAGTGTAAATCTGTGAGTTTCATTCACACATCACAATGCAGTTTCTCACAACACTTCGTTCCAGTTTTTATCTGAGGATATTTCCTTTTTCACTATAACCGTCCATGTGCTCCACAATATCACTGTGCAGATTCCAGGAGAACAGTCTTAACAAACGGTATCATGGAGCGAGAGCTGTAACTCTCCAAGACGAATTCAAACATCACAAAGAAGTTTCTCAGAAATGTTGTTTCTAGATTTTTTCTGAGGATAATTCCTTTGTCACCATAAACTTCGTTGCTCTAATAATTTACCCATTGCAGATTTGAAGAAGAGAGTGTTAGCAAACTCAGCATTGAAAGAAAAGTGTAACTCTGAGTTTCCTTCACAGATCACAATGCAGTTTCTCACAACGCTTCATTCCAGTTTTTATCTGAGGATATTTCCTTTTTCACTATAACTGTCTATGTGCTCCAAAATATCACTGTGCAGATTCCACGAGAAGAGTCTTAACAAACAGTTTCATGGAGAGAGAGCTGTAACTCTGTGAGATGAACTCAAACATCACAAAGAAGTTTCTCAGAAATCTTGTTTCTAGATTTCATCTGAAGATATTTCCTTTGTCACCATAAACTTCATTGCCCAAAGAATTATCCCATTGCAGATTTGAAGAAGAGAGTGTTAGCCAACTGAGCAATGAGAAGAAAAGTGTAACTCTGTGAGTTTCATTCACACATCACAATGCAGTTTCGCACAATGCTTCTTTACACTGTTTAGCTGAGGATACTTCCTTTTTCACCTTAGAGCTCAATATGCTCTGTAATCTCCCATTGCAGATTCCATGAAAACAGTCTTAGCAAAGGTTTCATGAAGAGAAATGTGTAACTCTCTGAGAGGAATTCACACATCACAAAGAATTTTCTCAGAAAGCTTCTTTCTTGATTTTATCTGAGGAGGTTTCGTTTGACTGTACAGTCTTGAAAGCGATCGAAAATATCATGTCTCTGATTCCACAAAAACAGGACTAACAAACGGCTCCTGGAAATACAGGTGGAACTCAGTGAGATGAATTCAAACGTCACAATGCAGTTTCTCAGAACGCTTCTTTCCATTTTTTATCTGTGGAGATATCCTTTCTCACCAGAGGCCTCAATTCGCTCCCAAATATCACTTTGCAGATTCCACAAAAACAGTGTCAGTGAACTGCTTCATGAAGACTAAGATGTAACTTTGTGAGATGAATTCACATAACACAAAGTAGTTTCTCAGAAAGCTCCTTTCACATTTTAACTGAGGATATTTAATTTCTCAGCATAGGCCTCAATGTGATCTAAAGTATCCCTTCTCAGATTCCCGAAAGACAGTGCTAACAGACTCCTGCATGAAAACGAAGTGTAACTCTCTGAGATGACTTCAAGTATCACGAAGTAGTTTCTCAGAAAACCTTTTTTCGAGTTTTTACCAGACGATATTTCCTTTGTCACTGTAAGCTTCCTTGCGCTAAGAAATATCCCGTTGCAGATTTCAAGAAAATGATGTTAACAAACTGATCAACGAAAAGAAAAGTGTACATGTATGAGTTGCATTCACACGACACAATGCAGTTTCTCACAATGCTTCGTTCCAGTTTTTATCTGAGGGTATTTCTTTTTTCACTATAACTGCCCATGCGCTCCAAAATATCACTGTGCAGATTCCACGAGAACAGTCTTAACAAACGGTTTCATGGAGAGAGAGCTGTAACTCTGTGACATGAATTCAAACATCACAAAGAAGTTTCTCAGACATCTTGTTTCTAGATTTTATCTGAGGATATTTTCTTTTTCACCATAAAATTCACTGCCCTAGCAATTATCCTATTGCTGATTTGAAGAAGAGAGTGTTAGCAAACTGAGCAATGAAAAGAAAAGTGTAACTGTTTCATTCACACTTCACAAGGCAGTTTCTCACAACGCTTCTTTTCAGTGTTTAGCTGAGGATACTTCCTTTTTCACCATAGACCTCAAAGTGCTCTCATTTTTCCCATTGCGGATTCCACGAAAAGTGTGGTAGACAACTGCTTCATGAAGACTGAGATGTAACTCTATGTGATGAATTCTCATAACACAAAGAGGTTTCTCAGAAAGCTCCTTTCACGTTTTGCATTGAGAATATTTCCTTTGTCAGCATAGGCCTCAATGTTAAACAAAGTATGCCTTTTCAGATTCCCCAAAGACAGTGGTAACAGACTTCTTCATGAAAGCAAAGTGTAACTCTGTGAGATGACTACAAGCATCACAAAGCAGTTTCTCAGAAAGCTTGTTTACTTGTTTTTATCTGACGATATTTTCTTTGTCACTGTAAGCTTCCTTGTGCTAAGAAATATCCCATTGCAGATTTCAAGAAAACGATGTTAGCAAACTGATCAATGAAAGGAAAAGTATACATCTGTGAGTTGCATTCACACGTCACAATGTAGTTTCTCACAACGCTTCGTTCCAGGTTTTATCTGAGGACATTTCCTTTTTCACTATAATCGTCTATGTGCTCCAAAATATCACTGTGCAGATTCCACGAGAAGAGTCTTAACAAACAGTTTCATGGAGAGAGAGCTGTAACTCTGTGAGACGAACTCAAACATCACAAAGAAGTTTCTCTGAAATCTTGTTTCTAGATTTTATCTGAGGATATTTTCTTTGTCACCATAAACTTCAAGGCCCTAAAAATTATCCCATTGCAGATTTGAAGAAGAGAGTGTTAGCAATCTGAGCAATGAAAAGTGTAACTCTGTGAGTTTCATTGACATGTCACAATGCAGTTTCTCACAATGCTTCCTTTCAGTGTTTAGCTGAGGATACTTCCTTTTTCACCATAGACCCAAAAGTGCTCTCATATCTCCCATTGCAAATTCCACAAAAACAGCAAAGTCTTCATGAAGAGAAATGTCTTAGCAAAGGCTTCATGAAGAGAAATGTGTAAATCGCTGAGAGGAATTCACACATCACAAAGAAGTCTCTCAGAAAGCTTCTTTCTCGACTTTATCTGAGGATGTTTCATTTGACCGTACAGTCTTGAAAGCGATCAGAAATCACAGTTCACTGATTTCACAAAAACCGAGCTAACAAAGGGCCACTGGAAATACAGGAGGAACTCATGGAGATGAATTCACACATCAAAATGCAGTTTCTCAAAACGTTTCTTTCCAGTTTTTAGCTGTGGAGATTTTCTTTCTCATCAGAGGCCTCAAAGCGCTCCCAAATATCACTTTGCAGATTCCACAAAAACAGTGGTAGCCAACTGCTTCATGAAGACTAAGATGTAACTTGGTGAGATGAATTCACATAACACAAGGAAGTTTCTCAGAAAGCACCTTTCAGGTATTTAATTGAGGATATTTCCTTTGTCAGCAGAGGTGTCAATGTGATCCAAAGTATCCCTTCTCAGATTCCCCAAATACAGTGGTAACTGACTGCTCCATGAAAGCAAAGTGTAACTGTGTGAGATGACTTCAAGCATCACAAAGAAGTTTCTCAGAAGGCTTCTTTTCTAGTTTTTATCTGACGACATTTCCTTTGTCACTGTAAGCTTCCTTGCGCTAAGAAATATCCCATTGCAGGTTTAAGAAAACAATGTTAGCAAACTGATCAATGAAAAGAAATGTGTACATCTGTGAGTTGCATCCTTTTTCACTATAACCGTCCATGCCTTCCAAAATATCACTGTGCAGAAGCCACGAGAAGAGTCTTAACAATTGGTTTCATGGAGAGAGAGCTGTCACACTGTGAGATGAATTCAAACATCACAAAGGAGTTTCTCAGAAATCTTGTCTCTAGATTTTATCTGAGGATATTTCCTTTGTCACCATAAACTTCATTGCCCTAAGAATTATCCCATGGCAAATTTGAAGAAGGGAGTGTTAGCAAACTGAGCAATGAGAGAAAAGTGTAACTCTGTGAGTTTCATTCACGTGTCACAATGCAGTTTCTCACAACGCTTCTTTTCAGTGTTTAGGTGAGGATATTTCCTTTTTCACCTTAGATCTCAATATGCTCTGTAAGCTCCCATTGCAGATTCCATGAAAACAATCTTAGCAAAGGCTTCATGAAGAGAAATATGTAACTCTCTGAGAGGAATTCACGCATCACAAAGAAGTTTCTCAGAAATCCTCTTTCTCGATTTTATCTGAGGATGTTTCCTTTGACTGTACAGTCTTGAAAATGATCCAAAATATCATTTCTCTGAATCCACAAAAACGGGGTAAACAAAAGGCTTCTTGGAAATACAGGTGGAACTCAGTGAGATGAATTCAAACATCACAATGCAGTTTCTCTGAACGCTTCTTTCTATTGTTTTATCTGTGGAGATATTCTTTCTCACCAGAGGCCCCAATTCGCTCCCAAATATCACTTTGCAGATTCCACGAAAATAGTGGTAGCAAACTGCTTCATGAAGACGGAGATATCACTCTGTGAGATGAATTCACATAACACAAAGAAGTTTCTCAGAAAGCTCCTTTCACGTTTTTCATTCAGAATATTTCCTTTGTCAGCATAGGCCTCAATGTGATCCAATGTATCCCTTCTCAGATTCCCCAAAGACAGTGGTAACAGACTGCTCCATGAAAGCATAGTGTAACTCTATGAGATGACTTCAAGCATCACAAAGCAGTTTCTCAGAAAGCTTCTTTTCTAGTTTTTATCTGACGATATTTCCTTTGTCACTGTAATCTTCCTTGCTCTAAGAAATAACTCATTGCAGGTTTCAGGGAAAAGATGTTAGGAAACTGATCAATGAAAAGAAAAGTGTACATCAGTGAGTCGCATTCACACGTCACAATGCAGTTTCTCACAATGCTTCGTTCCAGTTTTTATCTGAGGATATTTCCTTTTTCACTATAACTGTCCATGCACTCCAAAATATCAATGTGCAGATTCCATGAGAACAGTCTTAACAAACGGTTTAATGGAAAGAGAGCTGTAACTCTCCGAAACGAATTCAAACATCACAAAGAAGTTTCTCAGAAATCTTGTTTCTAGATTTTGTCTGAGGATATTTCCTTTGTCACCATAAACTTCATTGCCCTAAGAATTATCCCATTGCAGATTTGAAGAAGAGAGTGTTAGCAAACTGAGCAATGAAAAGTGTAACTCTGTGAGTTTCATTCACATGTCACAATGCAGTTTCTGACAATGCTTCTTTTCAGTGTTTAGCTGAGGATACTTCCTTTTCCACCTTAGACCCCAATGTGCTCTGTAAGCTCCCGCTGCAGATGCCGCGTAAACAGTCTTAGCAAAGGCTTCATGAAGACAAATGTGTAACTCATTGAGAGGAATTCACACATCACAAAGAATTTTCTCAGGGAGCTTCTTTCTCAATTTTATCTGAGGATGTTTCCTTTGCCCGTACAGTCTTGAAAGCGATCAGAAATCTCAGTTCGCTGATTTCACAAAAACCGAGCTAACAAAGGGCCACTGGAAATACAGGTGGAACTCAGTGAGATGATTTCAAACATCACAATGCAGTTTCTCAAAATGTTTCTTTCCAGTTTTTATCTGTGGAGATTTCCTTTCTCACCAGAGGCCTCAAAGCGCTCTCAAATATCACTTTGTAGATTCCACGAAAACATTGGTAGCCAACTGCTACATGAAGACTAAGATGTAACTCTGTGAGATGAATTCACATAACACAAAGAAGTTTCTCAGAAAGCTGCTTTCACGTTTTTAATTGAGGATATTTCCTTTGTCAGCAGAGGCCTCAATGTGATCCAAGGTCTCTCTTCTCAGATTCCCCAAATACAGTGGTAACAGACTGCTCCATGAAAGCATAGTGTAACTCTGTGGGATGAATTCAAGCATCACAAAGCATATTCTCAGAAAGTTTCCTTCCTGTTTTTTACCTGATGATATTTCCTTTGTCACTGTAAGCTTCCTTGAGCTAAGAAATATCCCATTGCAGGTTTAAAGGAAACAATGTTAGCAAACTGATCAATGAAAAGACAAGTCTACATATGTGAGTTGCATTCACATGTCACAATGAAGTTTCTCACAACGCTTCGTCCCAGTTTTTATCTGAGAATATTTCCTTTTTCACTATAACTGTCCATGCACTCCAAAATATCACTGTGCAGAATCCACGAGAACTGTCTTAACAAACGGTTTCATGGAGAGAGAGCTGTAACTCTGTGAGATGAATTCAAACATCACAAAGAAGTTTCTCAGAAATTTTGTATCTAGATTTTATCTGAGGATATTTCCTTTGTCACCATAAACTTCAAGGCCCTAAGAAATATCCCATTGCATATTTGAAGAGGAGAGTGTTAGCAAACTGAGCAATGAAAAGTGTAACTCTGTGAATTGCATTCACACGTCACAATGCAGTTTCTCACAATGCTTCTTTACACTGTTTACCTGAGGATATTTCCTTTTTCACCTTAGACCTCGATGTGGTCTCAAATATCCTATTGCAGATTCCACAAAAACAGTCTTAGCAAAGGATCCATGAAGAGAAATGTGGAACTCTCTGAGATGAATTCACACATCGCAAAGAAGTTTCTTGGAAATCTTCTTTCTCGATTTTATCTGAAGATATTTCCTTTGACTGCACAGTCTTGAAAGCCATCCGAAATATCAGTTCTCTGAATCCACAAAAACAAGGCTAGCAAACGGTTCCTGGAAATGCAGGTGGAACTCAGGGAGATGAATTCACATGTCAAAATGCAGTCTCACAGAAGGCTTCTTTCCAATTTTTATCTTTGGAGATATCCTTTCTCACCAGAGGCCTCAATTCATTCCCAAATATCACTTTGCAGATTCCACGAGAACAGTCTTAGCAAACGGTTACATGGAGGGAGAGCTGTAAGTCTGAGAGATGAATTCAAACATCACAAAGATGTTTCTCAGAAATCTTGTTTCTAGATTTTATCTGAGGATATTTCCTTTTTCGCCATAAACTGTAAGGCCCTAAGAAATATCCTATTGCAGATTTGAAGAAGACAGTGTTAGCAAACTGAGCAAGGAAAAGAAAAGTGTAACTCTGTGAATTGCATTCACACGTCACAATGCAATTTCTCACAATGCTTCTTTACACTGTTTAGCTGAGGATACTTCCTTTTTCACCATAGACCTCAATGTGCTCTGTAATCTCTCATTGCAGATTCCATGAAAACAGTCTTAGCAAAGGCTTTATGAAGAGAAATGTGTAACTCTCTGAGAGGAATTTACACATCACACAGAAGTTTCTCAGAAAACTTCTTTCTCGATTTTATCTGAGGATGTTTCCTTTGACTGTACAGTCTTGAAAGCGATCCAAAATATCATTTCTCTGATTCCACAAAAACAGGGCTAACAAATGGCTCCTGGAAATACTGTTGGAACTCAGTGAGGTGAATTCAAACATCACAATGAACTTTCTGAGAACGCTTCTTTCTATTTTTTATCTGTGGAGATATCCTTTTTCACCAGAGGCCTCAATTCGCTCCCAAATATCACTTTGCAGATTCCACAAAAACAGTGGTAGCCAACTGCTTCATGAAGACTAAGATGTAACTCTATGAGATAAATTCATATAACCAAAGAATTTTCTCAGAAAGCTCCTTTCACTTTATTGAGGATATTTCATTTGTCAGCATAGGCCTCATTGCGATCCAAATATCCCTTCTCAGATTCCCCAAAGACAGTGGTAACAGACTGCTCCATGAAAACAAAGTGTTACTCTGTGAGATGACTTCAAGCATCACAAAGCAGTTTCTCAGAAAGCTTCTTTTTTAGTTTTTATCTGATGATATTTCCTTTGTCACTGTAAGCTTCCTTGCACTAAGAAATATCCCATTGCAGGTTTCAAGGAAACGATGTTAGCAAACTGATCAAAGGAAAGATAAGTCTATATCTGTGAGTTGCATTCACACGTCACAATGCAGTTTCTCACAATGCTTCGTTCCAGTTTTTATCTGAGGATATTTCCTTTTTCACTATAACCGTCCATGCACTCCAAAATATCACTGTGCAGATTCCATGAGAACAGTCTTAACAAACAGTTTCATGGAGAGAGAGATGTAACTCTGTGAGATGAATTCAAACATCACAAAGAATTTTCTCAGAAATCTTGTTTCTAGATTTTATCTGAAGATATTTCCTTTGTCACCATCAACTTCATTGCCCTAAGAATTATCCCATTGCAGATGTGAAGAAGAGAGTGTTAGCAAACTAAGCAAGGAAAAGAAAAGTGTAACTCTGTGAGTTTCATTCACACGTCACGATGCAGTTTCTCACAATGCTTCTTTTCAGTGTTTAGCTGAGGATACTTTCTTTTTCACCATAGACCTCAATGTGCTCTGAAATATCCCATTGCAGATTCCACGAAGACAGTCTTAGCAAAGGCTTCATGAAGAGAAATGTGTAACTCTCTGAGAGGAATTCACACATCACAAAGAAGTTTCTCTGAAAGCTTCTTTCTCGCTATCATATGAGGATATTCCCTTTGACCGTACAGTCTTGAAAGCGATCCAAAATATCAGTTCTCTGATTCCACAAAAGCAGGGCTAGCAAATGGCTCCTGGAAACACAGGTGGAACTCAGTGAGATGAATTCACACATCACAATGCAGTTCCTCAGAACGATTCTTTCCAGTTTTTATCTCTGGAGATATCCTTTCTCACTGGAGGCCTCAATTCGCTCCCAAATATCACTTTGCAGATTCCACGAAAACAGTGGTAGCCAACTGCTCCATGAAGCCTAAGATGTAACTCTGTGAGATGAATTCACATAACACAAAGAAGTTTCTCAGAAACCCCCTTTGCCCTTTTTAATTGAGTATATTTCCCTTGTCAGCAGAGGCCTCAATGCGATCCAAAGTACCCCTTCTCAGATTCTCCAAAGACAGTGGTAACAGAGTGCTCCATGAAAGCAAAATTTAGCTCTTCGAGATGAATACAAACATCAGAAAGCAGTCTCTCAGAAAGTTTCTTTCTAGTTTTTATCTGACGATATTTCCCTGGTCACTGTTAGCTTCCTTGAGCTAGGAACTATCACATTGCAGATTTCAAGAAAACAATGTTAGCAAACTGATCAATGAAAAGACCAGTGTACATCTGTGAGTTGCATTCACACGTCACAATGCAGTTTCTCACAGTGCTTCGTTCCAGTTTTTATCTGAGGATATTTTCTTTTTCACTATAACCCTCCATGCACTCCAAAATATCACATTGCAGATTCCACGAGAACAGTCTTAGCAAATGTTTACATGGAAAGAGAGCTGTAAGTCTGAGAGATGAATTCAAGCATCACAAAGAAGTGTCTCCGATATCTTGTTTCTGGATTTTATCTGAGGATATTTCCTTTTTCACCATAAACTGCAAGGTCCTAAGAAATATCCCATTGCAGATTTGAAGAAGTCTTAGCAAACTGAGCAATGAAAAGAAAAATGTAACTCTGTGAATTGCATTCACACATCACAATGCAGTTTCTCACAACACTTCTTTTCAGTGTTTAGCTGAGGATACTGCCTTTTTCACCACAAACCTCAATGTGCTCTCAAATATCCCTTTGCAAGTTCCACAAAAACAGTCTTAGCAAAGACTTTATGAAGAGAAATGTGTAACTCTCTGAGATGAATTCACACATCACAAAGAAGTTTCTCAGAAAGCTTCTTTCTCGCTATTATATGAGGATATTTCCTTTGACCATACAGTCCTGAAAGCGAACGGAAATATCAGTTCTCTGATTCTACAGAAACAGGGCTAACAAACAGCTCCTGGAAATGCAGGTGGAACTCAGTGAGATGAATTCACACATCAAAATGCAGTTTCTCAGAACACTTCTTTCCCGTTTTTATCTGTAGAGATTTCCTTTATCACGAGAGGCCTCAAAGCGCTCCAAAATATCACTTTGTAGATTCCAGGGAAACAGTGGTAGCCAACTGCTTCATGAAGACTAAGATGTAACTCTTGAGATGATTCACATAACACCAAGAAATTTCTCAGAAAGCTCCTTTCATGTTTTTAATTGAGGATATTTCCTTTGTCAGCAGAGGCCTCAATGCGATGCAAAGTATCCCTTCTCAGATTCCCTAAAGACAGTGGCACAGACAGGGATGCCCTCTCTCACCACTCCTATTCAACATAGTGTTGGAAGTTCTGGCTAGGGCAATCAGGCAAGAGAAAGAAATCAAGGGTATTCAATTAGGAAAAGAAGAAGTCAAATTGTCCCTGTTTGCAGATGACATGATTGTATATTTAGAAAACCCCATCATCTCAGCCCAAAATCTTCTTAAGCTGATAAGCAACTTCAGCAAAGTCTCAGGATACAAAATTAATGTGCGAAAATCACAAGCATTCTTATACACCAGTAACAGACATGCAGAGAGCCAAATCAGGAATGAACTTCCATTCACAATTGCTTCAAAGAGAATAAAATACCTAGGAATCCAACTTACAAGGGATGTAAAGGACCTCTTCAAGGAGAACTACAAACCACTGCTCAGTGAAATCAAAGAGGACGCAAACAAATGGAAGAACATACCATGCTCACGGATAGGAAGAATCAATATCGTGAAAATGGCCATACTGCCCAAGGTTATTTATAGATTCAATGCCATCCCCATCAAGCTATCAATGAGTTTCTTCACAGAATTGGCAAAAACTGCTTTAAAGTTCATATGGAACCAAAAAAGAGCCCGCATTGCCAAGACAATCCTAAGTCAAAAGGACAAAGCCGGAGGCGTCACGCTACCTGACTTCAAACTATACTACAAGGCTACAGTAACCAAAACAGCATGGTACTGGTACCAAAACAGAGATATAGACCAATGGAACAGAACGGAGCCCTCAGAAATAATGCCACACATCTACAACCATCTGATTTTGACAAACCTGACAAAAACAAGAAATAGGGAAAGGATTCCCTATTTAATAAATGGTGCTGGGAAAATTGGCTAGCCACAAGCAGAAAGCTGAAACTGGATCCTTTCCTTACTCCTTATACGAAGATTAATTCAAGATGGATTAGAGACTTAAATGTTAGACC
>NC_045438.1:45784940-45794986 GCF_002776525.5 Piliocolobus tephrosceles
CTACAGAATGGGAGAACATTTTTGCAATCTACTCATCTGACAAAAGGGCTAATTTCCAGAATCTACAAAGAACTCAAACAAATATACAAGAAAAAAACAAACAACCCCATCCAAAAGTGGGGAAAGGATATGAACAGACATTTCTCAAAAGAAGACATTCATACAGCCAACAGACACATGAAAAAATGCTCATCATCACTGGCCATCAGAGAAATGCAAATCAAAACCACAATGAGATACCATCTCACACCAGTTAGAATGGCAATCCTTAAAAAATCAGAAAACAACAGGTGTTGGAGAGGATGTGGAGAAATAGGAACACTTTTACACTGTTGGTGGGATTGTAAACTAGTTCAACCATTATGGAAAACAGTATGGCAATTCCTAAAGGATCTAGAACTAGATGTACCATATGACCCAGCCATCACACTACTGGGTATATACCCAAAGGATTATAAATTATGCTACTACAAAGACAAATGCACACGTATGTTTATTGCGGCACTATTCACAATAGCAAAGACTTGGAATCAACCCAAATGTCCATCAGTGACAGACTGGATTAAGAAAATGTGGCACATATACACCATGGAATACTATGCAGTCATAAAAAACGATGAGTTTGCGTCCTTTGTAGGGACATGGATGCAGCTGGAAACCATCATTCTTAGCAAACTATCACAAGAAGAGAAAACCAAACACCGCATGTTCTCACTCATAGGTGGGAACTGAACAATGAGCTCACTTGGACTCGGGAAGGGGAACATCACACAATGGGGCCTATCATGGGGAGGGGGGAGGGGGGAGGGATTGCATTGGGGAGTTATACCTGATATAAATGATGAATTGATGGGTGCTGACGAGTTGATGGGTGCAGCACCCCAACATGGCACATGTATACATATGTAACAAACCTGCACGTTATGCACATGTACCCTAGAACTTAAAGTATAATAAAAAAAAAAAAAAGACAGTGGTAACAGACTACTCCATGAAAAGAAAGTGTAACTCTGTGAGATGAATTCAAACATCACAAAGCAGTCTCTCAGAAAGCTTCTTTCTAGTTTTTATCTGATGATATTTCCTTTGTAACTGTATGCTTCCTTGCACTTAGAAATATCTCATTGCAGATTTCAAGAAAATGATGTTAGCAAACTGATGAAAGGAAAAGTGTACATCTGTGAGTTGCATTCACACATCACAAAGCAGTGTCTCACAACACTTCGTTCCAGTTTTTATCTGAGGATATTTCCTTTTTCACTATAACCATCCATGCGCTCCAAAATGTCACTTTGAAGATCCCACAAGAACAGTCTTAACGAATGGTTTCATGGAGAGAGAGCTGTAACTCTGTGAGATGAATTCAAACATCACAAAACAGTTTCTCAGAAAGCCTGTTTCTAGATTTTTTCTGAGGATATTTCCTTTGTCACCATCAACTTCATGGCCCTAAGAAATATCCCATTGCAGATTTGAAGAAGAGAGTGTTAGCATACTGAGAAATGAAAAGAAAAGTGTAACTCTGGGAGTTTCATTCACACGTCACAAGGCAGTTTCTCACAACGCTTCTTTTCAGTGTTTAGCTGAGGATACTTCCTTTTTCACCCTAGACCGCAATGTGCTCTCAAATATCCCATTGCAGATTCCACGTAAAAAGTCTTAGCAAAGGCTTCATGAAGAGAAATGTGTAACTCTCTGAGAGGAATTCACACATCACAAAGAAGTTTCTTAGAAAGCTTCTTTCTCTATTTTATCTGAGAATATTTCCTTTGGCTGTACAATCTTGAAAGTGATCCGAAATATCAGTTCTCTGATTCCAGAAAAACAAGGCTATCAAACGGCTCCTGGAAATACAGGTGGAACTCAGTGAGAGAAATTCACACATCACAATGCAGTTTCTCACAACTTTTCTTTCCAGTTTTTATCCGTGGAGATTTCCTTTCTCACCAGAGGCCTCAAAGCGCTCCCAAATATCACTTAGCAGATTCCACGAAAACAGTGGTAACCAGTGCTTCATGAAGACTAAGATGTAACTCTGTGATATGAATTCACATGACACAAAGAAGTTTCTCAGAAAGCTCCTTTCACGTTTTCAAGTGAGGATATATCCTTTGTCAGCATACGCCTCAATACGATCCAAGGCATCCCTTCTCAGATTCCCAAAAGACAGTGGTAATAGACTGCTTCATGAAAAGAAAGTGTAACTCTGTGAGATGAATTCAAGGATCACAAAGCAGTTTCTCAGAAAGCTTCTTTCTAGCTTTTATCTGACGGTATTTCCTTTCTCACTGTAAGCTTCCTTGCGCTAAGAAATATCCCATTGCAGATTTCAAGAAAACGATGTTAGCAAACTGATCAATGAAAAGAAAAGTGTACATCTGTGAGTTGCATTCATACGTCATAATGCAGTTTCTCACAACGCTTCGTTCCAGTTTTTATCTGAGGGTATTTCCTTTTTCACTGTAACCCTCCATGCGCTCCGAAATATCACTTTGTAGATTCCACGAGAACAGTATTAACAAACGGTTTCATGGAGAGAGAGCTGTAACTCTGAGAGATGAATTCAAACATCACAAAGAAGTTTCTCAGAAATCTTCTTTCTAGATTTTATCTGAGGATATTTCCTTTGTCTCCATAAACTTTATGGCCCTAAGAAATATCCCATTTCAGATTTGAAGAAGACAGTCTTAGCAAACTGAGCAATGAAAAGAAAAGTGTAACTCTGTGAGTTTCATTCACACGTCACAATGCAGTTTCTCACAACGCTTCTTTACAGTGTTTAGCTGACGATACTTCCTTTTTCACCTTAGACCTCAATGTGCTTTCAAATATCTCATTGCAGATTCCACGAAAACAGCCTTAGCAAAGGCTTCATGAAGAGAAATGTGTAACTGTCTGAGAGGAATTCACACACCACAAAGAAGTTTCTCAGAAAGCTTCTTTCTCGAGTTTATCTGAGGATATTTCCTTTGACCGTACAGTCTTGAAAGCGATCCGAAATATCAGTTCTCTGATTCCACAAAAACAGGGCTAATGAACGGCACCTGGAAATACAGGTGGAACTCAGTGAGATGAATTCACACATTACAATGCAGTTTCTCACAACGCTTATTTCCACTTTTTATCTGTGGAGATTTCCTTTCTCACCAGAGGCCTCAAAGCGCTCCCAAATATCACTTTGCAGATTCCACAAAAACAGTGGTAGCCAACTGCTTCATGAACACTAAGATGTAACTCTGTGAGATGAATTCACATAACACAAAGAAGTTTCTCAGAAAGTATCTTTCACGTTTTTAGTTGAGGATATTTCCTTTGTCAGCATAGGCCTCAATGCGATCCAAAATATCCCTTCTCACATTCCCCAAAGATGGTGATAATAGACTGCTCCATGAAAGAAATGCGTAACTCTTTGAGATGAATTCAAGCATCACAAAGCAGATTCTCAGAAAGTTTCTTTCTCAGTTTCATCTGAGAATATTTCCTTTGACCATACTGTCTTGAAAATGATCCGAAATATCAGTTCTCAGATTCCTCAAAAACAGGGCTAGCAGATGGTTCCACGAAATAGAGATGTAATTCAGTGAGTTGAATTGAGACATCACACAGCAGCTTCTCAGAAAGCTTTTCTCGATTTTTATGTGACGATATTTCCTTTGTCACTGTAAGCTTCCATGTGATAAGAAATATCCCATTGGAGATTTCAAGAAAACAGTGTTAGCAAACTGATGAATGTAAAGAAAAATGTAACTCTATGAGTTGCATTCACACTTCACAATGCAGTTTCTCATAACTCTTCTTTAGTTTTTATCTGAGGATATTTCCTTTTTCACCATAGTCCTCAATGCCCTCCGAGTATCACTTTGCAGACTCTACGAGAACAGTCTTAGCAAACGGTTTCATGAAGAAAAAGGTGTAACTCTGTGAGATGAATTCACACATTACAAAGAATTTTCTCAGAAAGCTTCTTTCTCGATCTTCTCTGAGGGTATTTCCTTTGGCCCCACTGTCTTCAAAGCGAGCTGAAATATCAGTTCTCAGATTCCACAAAAAAAGGACTAGCAAATGGCTCCACAAAATACAGGTGTAACTCAGTCAGTTAAATTCACACATCACAAAAGAGTTTCTGAGAAACCTTCTTTCTAGTTTTTATCTGAGGGTATTTCCTTTGTCACCATAAGCTTCATTGCACTAAGAAATATCCCACTGCAGATATGAAGGAAATAGTGTTAGCAAGCTGATCAATGAAAAGAACAGTGTAACTATGTGAATTACCTTCACATGTCACAATGCAGTTTCTCACCACGTTTCTTTCCAGTTTTTATCTGAGGATATTTCCTTTTTCACCATAGCCCTGAATGTGCTCTCAAATATCACTTTGCAGATTCCATGAGAACATTCTTAGCAAACGGCTTCATGAAGAGAAATGTGTAACTCTGTGAGATGAATTCACACATCACAAAAAAGTTTCTGAGAAAAGTATAACTCTGTGAGTTGCATTCACACATCACAATGCAGTTTCTCACCATGCCTCTTTCCAGTTTTTATCTGAGGATATTTCCTTCTTCACCATAGCCCTGAATGTGCTCCCAAATATCACCTTGCAGATTCCACGAGAACATTCTTAGCAAAAGGGTTCATGAACAGAAATGTAGAACTCTGTGAGCTGTATTGACCCACAACAAAGCAATTTCTGAGAAGGCTTCTCTGCAGTTTTTGTCTGAGGATATTGCATTATTCACCATGGGATTCAATGATATCCAAGATATCACTTATGAGATTCCACAAAATCAGTGCTAACAAACTCCTCCATGAAAGTGTGGTGTAACACTGTGAAACGAATTCATACATCACAAAGCAGTTTCTCAGAAAGCATCATTCCGGTTTTTCTCTGAGGATATTTCCTTTGTTCTTATACTCTTCAAACCCATCCGAAATATCAGTTCTCAGAATCCACGAAAACAGTGTTAGCAAAAGGCTCCACGAAATAGTAGTGTAACTCTGTGAGATGAAGTACCATTTCAGAAAGCATTTTCTCAGAAAGCTTCCTTCACATTTTTATCTGAGGATATTTCCTTTGTCACCATAAGCTTCATTTCACCAAGAAGTATCCCATCATAGATTTTAAGAAAACTGTTTTAGGAAACTGATCAATGAAGAGAAAAGTGTAACTCTGTGAGTTGCATTCACACATCACGATGCAGTTTCTCACAACACTTTGTTCCAGTTTTTATCTGTGGATATTTCCTGTTTCACCTTAGGCCTCAAAGTGCTCCCAACTATCACCTTGCAGATTCCATGAAAACAGTGTTAGCAAACTGCTTCATGAATACTAAGTTGTATCTCTGTGAGATGAATTCACATATCACAAAGAAGTTTCTCAGAAAAGTTCTTTCTAGTTTTCATCTGAGGATATTTCATTTTTCACCATAGGTCTTAATGCGTCCCTAAATATCCCACTGCAGATTGCATGAAAACATTGTTAGCAAACTGCTCATTGAGAAGAATGATGTAACTCTGTAAGCTGAATTCACACATCACAAAGCAGGTTCTCAGAAAACTGCTTTCTGATTTTTATCTGAGGATATTTCCTCATCACCATAATAGGCTTTATTGCGATGAAAACATCGTTTCTCATATTACACAAATCCAGTGCTACAAAACTTCTCAATGATAAGAATGGTGTAACTCTGTGAGATGATTTCCCACATCACCGAGGAGTGTCACAGAAAGCTTCTTTCCAGTATTTATCTTTGAGTATTTCCTTTCCCCCATAAGCCTCAAAGCACTCCTGCATATCCCATTGCCGTTTCCACGAGGACAGTGTCAGCAAACTGCCCAATGAGAATGGTGTAACTCTCCCAGATGAAGTCACACATCACAAAGCAGTTTCTCAGAAAGCATTTAAGTTGTTACTATCTGAGGATATTTCCTTTGCACCATAGGCTTCATTGCGATCCAAACTATCCCTTCTCAGACTCCTCAATAACAGTGCTGCCAAACTGCTCCATGACAGAAACGGTGTAGCTCTGTGAGATGAACTGATCCATCCCCAAGCTGTTTCTCAGAAACCTTCTTTATAGTTTTTATCTGAGGATATCTCCTTTGGCACCATAGGCCTTAATGCGCTCCCGAATATCCCATTGCAGATTCCGCCACGACAGTGGTAGCACATTGCTCAATGAGAAGAATGGTGTAACTCTTTAAGATGAATTTGCATGTACAAAGCAGTCTCTCAGAAAGATTCTTTCTAGTTTTTTTCTGAGGATATTTCAGTTTTCACCATGGGCCTTAAGGCGTCCCAGAATACCACATTGCAGATTCCACGAAAACATTGTTAGCAAACTGCACAATGAGAAGAATGTTGTACTTCTGTATGATGAATTCACACATCTCAAAGCTGTTTCTCAGAAAATATCTTTCTAGTTTTTATCTGAGGATATTTCCTTTGTCACAGAAGGCCTCAATGAGAACTAATTTTGCCATCTCAGATTCCACAATCACAGAGCTACCAAACTGCTCCATGTTAGGAATGGTGTAAATCTGAGATGAAGTGATCCATTGCAAAGCGGTTGCTCAGAAAGCTTCTTTCTAGTTTTCATCTGAGGATATATCCTTTTTCAACAGAGGCCTTAATGCACTCACGAATATCCCATTGCAGATTCTGCGAAGACAGTGTTAGCAAACTGCCCAATGAGAAGAATGCTGTAACTCTGTGAGATGAATTCACACATCACAAAACAGTTTCCCAGAAAGCGTCTTTCTGGTTTTCCTCTGAGCACATTTCGTTTGTCACCATAGCCTTCAGTGTGATCGAAAACATAGCTTCTCAGATTACACAAAACCAGTGCTATGAAACTTCTAAATGATAAGAATGGTGTAATTCTGTGAGATGATTTCCCATGTCACCGAGGAGTTTCACAGAAAGGTTCTTTCCAGTATTCATCTTTGAGTATTTCCTCTCCCTGGAAGCCCCAATGCGCTCCTGCGTATCCCATTGCAGATTCCGCGAGGATGGTGTTAGCAAACTGCCCAATGAGAATGGTGTAACTCTGTCAGATGAATTCACACATCACAATGCAGTTTCTCAGAAAGCATTTTTTTCATAATTATCTGACTGTATTTCCTTTGTTACCATAAGCTTCATTGTGATTCAAAATATCTCTTCTCAGATTCCACAATAACAGTGCTACCAAACTGCTCTTTGACAGGAATGGTGTAGCTCTGTGAGATGAATTGATCCATCCCCAAGCAGTTTCTCAGAAAGCTTCCTAATAGTTTTTATCTGAGGATATCTCCTTTTTCACCATAGGCCTTGATGCACTCCCGAATATCCCATTGCAGATTCTGTGATGACAGTGTTACCACATTGCTCAATGAGAAGAATGGTGTAACTCTGTGTGATGAATTCACACATCACAAAGCAGTTTTTCAGAAAGAATTTTTGTAGGGACTCTCTGACTATATTTCCTTTGTCACCATAGGCTTCATTGGGATTCAAAATATCCCCTCTCAGATTCCACAATGACAGTGTTACGATGTGCTCCATGACAAGAGTGGTGTAACTCTGGGAGATGAATTTACCTATCTCAAAGCAGTTTCTCAGAAGGCTTCCTCCTACTTCATATCTGAGGATATTTCCTGTTTCAACAAAGGCCTCAATGCGTTCCCACATATCCCAATGCAGGTTACATGTAAATTGTGCTAGCATACGGCACTATTAAACTAATTGTCTAACTCTGTTAGACGAATTCACATGTCACAAAGCAGTCTCTCAGAAAGCTTCTTTCTAGTTTTCATCGGAGGATATTTCATTTTTCACCATAGGCCTTAATGTGCCCCTGAATATCCCATTGCAGATTCCATGTAAACAGTGTAAGCAAACCACTCATTGAGAAGAATGGTGTAACTCTGTAAGATAAATTAACACATCCTGTCCTCCTCTTTGGAGAGGCCCAGACTCCTCCAGCCTCTTGCCTCTAAATCATCTTGCTTTTCAGCCTCACTAATTCGTGCAGGGTTCCTTGTCTCATCCACACATTTATTGGGCACCTACTGACTACATGCCCTGCTGGGCTTCAGGTCCTGTGAGCCCAGTAAGAACAGCTCAGTTCTGGTACAGATCTTAGGGCGAGTGAGGCAGACCCACCCCTGAGGCCTGCCCCACCTAGGCCTGCAGACGTGTTTTCCTCAGCTCCACCAGAACCCACTGTGAGGGTAGCTTTTCACCGAGCCAAGGTGGCCCGTGTGCCCAGACAGCCCAGATTACAGTGGGCATACTCTGGGGCAGACATCGACAGGGCTGTGTTGTTATCTCAGATGCCGACGTCACCTGTCTGTGGGGGGCGCAGGGGGGCCACTTCCCAGGGCCAGGCAGGAAGCCTGCCCAGTGCAGGGAGGGAGGTGCCCAGGCCCATCTGAAGCTTGCTGGGCCCAGGGGACCAGAGCCCCTGGATTCCCTGGTGCAGCCAGGTCCCACTCTGCAACCCCCAGGCCTCCTGGGCTGGCCTGGTCCTGCCCCTCTGTCTGCCCTTCCCCATGCCCAAAGCCTACAGGACAAGTCGACAGCCCAGGCCAGTTGCAGTCTTGCGTGCTCTGCTGAGCTCCCTGAGTTCCAGGTTTTGGGGGCAGTGACTTTAGGCCAGGGTTCAGGGGTTTATTTCACAGGTCCTTCCAGGTGTCCCACAGTTGCTAAGTGGGAGACTGGGAAACAGGCACTGGGGATTGGTGACAAGGGACCTCCTAGGCAGGCCCCTAGCATGGACTGAAGGATGGGAGCTAGAGACAAGGAATGCCAAGGGCATTGGGTTTGCAGACTCGATGGGGCAGGACAGGAGGGACTGGATGCCTGGGGAGGCTGAGCAGGGCTGGATCAAGCCCAGCACAGAGCCAAGCAGCGGGAGGGACCACCCTGCCAGGCTGAGGGAGGAAGACCCTGGGCCTCCAGACACAGTGTACCAGAGGAGAACCCTTCAAGTTCAGCATGGCCAAGCAGCATCCATGTGGTACTTGAAGCTGGGCCCCTGGACTCACCACCTTCCCTCACTGGACTCCTTGGTAGCCGTGCAGGTGGGGCTCACTCCCCTTTCTACTCGCCACCCTGCAAAGATAGCTTCTTTTGGCCAGCTAGCCCACCCATGCCCCTCCCCCAGAAACCCCACCTGGCTCAACCCCTAGCTCCTGTGTGTTCTCAGGAGCATCTGATCCTTCAGCCTGGCTCCTCTTTCCTCCCCAGCCACCTTTGCTGCCATTCCAGACAGCCAGGCCCAACTCCCTGCTGGGTCCCCAAAAGTCAGGACATCTCTCTCACCTCTGTTCCTTCCTCCTGGAATGCGCTTCCTGCTGCTTCATGGCATACTTCTCTTGAGCCATTTCACAGGTGTCACTTGGGGCTTGAGTATTTCAACCTCATTGGTTTTTATTTTAGAGTCAGAAAGGAGGAAGACCTTCACCTGGAGGCAATGATCCAAAGACAGGCAGATTCCTTCTATCCATCTACCTGCACAACCATCTTGGCAGCCCATTTTACAGAGAAGGCTAGACCAAAGGAATGAGGTGCCTTTCAAAGGCCACACAGAGCCAGGAGAGACTCTTCTCCACACTAACAGCCACTGGGACCCCAGCCTTAGTGCTTCCTGTGTGTGTCTGTCACTGTCGTTGAAAATAAAAGGACGCGAAAGGACAGTCTCAAGTTCTGGTCCTGGTCTTAGATGTAACTTATGATGACTTCAAATCTATAAGCCACAGATGCAGTGGGTGAATTGAGGCAGCCTCTTGTTTCCTAGCCAAAGAACTTATTCAAGAAGTTTTCTTATCAATGAGATTCCAATGATCACACCAGGATACTATAGAATTGTGGTAGAAACGGTGGTAGACAGGTGGGTTGATAGATGGGTGGATGAATTGATGGATGAATGGATAGATGGATGGATAAATGGATGGATGGATGGATGGATGGATGGATAAACAGATGGACGAATGGATGGATGTGTGAATAAATGAACAGATGGATGGATGGATGGATGGATGGATGGATGGATGGATGGATG
>NC_045438.1:45794996-45797337 GCF_002776525.5 Piliocolobus tephrosceles
GATGGATGGATGGATGGATGGATGGATGGATGGATGGATGAATGGATGGATAGATGATGGGTGGATGGGTAGGGGGGGTGAATGGATGAAGGTTGGAATGGATGGATGGATGGATGGATGGATGAGTGAATGTGTAGGTAGATGGAAGGATGTGTGGGATGGATGGGTGGATGAGTGGGTGGGAAGGTGGGTGTGTGGATGGATGGATGAGTGGGTAGAGGGAAAGATGAATGGATGGGTGAATGGGGGATGTGTAGACATGGGGATGAATGTAGATGTATGAATAAGTAAATGGATGAGTGAAAAGCAGGTGGGTGGATGGAAGGGTGGGTGAACAGTTGGATGGAGGAATGAATGGATCCTCAAATAGCACTTTCTTTGGCTAAAGTGTTGTAACCTTGAATCATGGAGAATGATTACCGGGCACCCTCCACTCCGTGAGTCTCTGTTTCTCTGCCATGACCCCTAGGGCCACACAGCAGTGTGACTTCTCAATCCCCAAATAAGGTGGATAAAGTCCGCCCTGGAAAGCCCAGGGAGCAGGAAGTCCGGTGGGGTGGGAGGCCCTGCTCCTGGAGCTGAAGTCAGTTCCTTCTTTTCTGAACAATGAGGCCTGGCCTGATCTTTGCCGCACCTTCACCCTACTCCACCCAAGCTCCCTCCACATCTGATGGGGCTCTAGGGCCCTCAGAGCTGGATGCAGGGAGCTGGGGGCTGGAGCAGGAGGGCCAAAAAGAGCAGAACCCACATAGTTTGCAAAGGGCTCAGTCGTGGAAATGCTGCCTTCCCTGCAGCCAAGGCTACTGGAGCCAGTTTCCCCCAAGCTTCTTTCTGTAGGGAGACAGAAGCTGGGGGTGATGGTAGGGCCTACTCCTCACCATCCCTTGTTGGCCAAGACATGACTTCGGTTTCTTATTTTCATCTTTCTTCTTCAAGTCCATAACTGGAAGGCCCTGCATCCCCTTCTGTCTCCTGTGTCCTCTTCCTTACAGTCATCCTGCTGTGTCCACCCACTTCCCTTTCCTTGGCCCTCTCTCTGCCCACTATGGCCAGTCTGGTAGAGGAGGAGGCTGGAAGGGAAGAGTAGGAAGGAAAATCAAGTCTGCCCTTGCCAGGGCATGGAAGACCAGACTTTCCAACCGTGGCTCCCAAGTTCAGTGACCAAGCTGGGGCTTTCAGGTCTAAGCAAGGGCTCTCCTCTGCTCCTGCTCTGTCTCCTGCATTGGCAGGAGAGAGCATCTCCCACAGAACTGCCCCCTGGAACAGAAGGACAAGCTGAAAACCAGAGAATCTCCCCACCTGGTGCTAAGGGCAGTCAGAGTGTTCCATGGCCCTGGAGACACCATCCACCACCCTCCCAGTGGGCTTTCTGGAAGCCCAGAGATGGCTCCAGGGGCTCTGCCTTCCTGGAACTCATAGATCCCTTTCCACACGGAAATAAGGGATCTATTCTGAGCGTAGGGGTGCTGCAGTATAGAGCAGGGGCAGGGCTGGGAACTGGGGACACACGCCTGTGTGGACCAAAAATGAACAAGGTCCGTCCTGCATGTGCTCCACCCCAAATTCCACCTGTTCCCACACAGCTGGCCCAGGGAACTTCTGGGTAGTGACAGTGGCTGTCCCTCACATGCCCTCCATGGTTAGGTGCCAGCAGCATGTTCCACAACATCACCTTTGAAATCCTGAAGGAGGACTGTCACTGTTCCAGACAAGGAGAAAGAGGATCAGTCTCCATTAAGTGGCTTTCCCACAGACACACGTTAAGTGGCACAAGAGCCAGGAGTTTGAGCCCGGGTGAGTCCAACTCCAGTCAAGGTTTCAGGGGCTGCCTGCAATCCCTGGCAAGGGGCACCCCAGACAGGCCTGGGCCCAGCCCCTGCAGCCCAACCTGTGTGGAGGCTAATCCAGCAGCTAGGAAGGGCATGGGTCCAGGAGACGGCAGAGCAGGAGACGGAGGGCTGCAGCTCAGGGTACCCCTAGGGAGCTGCGGTTCTCAGTGGAGGCTGCTCCTGCACTGAGACTCAGGCACCCTTTCACCTGCTGATGCCCAGACACTGCTGAGACCTACACAACACACCCACAGCCTGGGTCAGCATAGATTGGGCTGCTTCCTGGCTCCTCCTGATCATTGCTGAATGAATGATGGGTGAATGAATGAATTAACAAATGATGGCTGACTGATGAAAAGCATGAACACAGGTGTAGCCAGAGCTGCTGGAGAGCAGAGGCAGGGGCACAACTCCCTCCTGTGCCAGTGTGCACACACAAACACACGGGTGCACACACAGACGCACAGACACACATGCATACACATATGTGCCCACACATGCAAACACACATT
>NC_045438.1:45797347-45798836 GCF_002776525.5 Piliocolobus tephrosceles
ATGTGCCCACACATGCAAACACACATTCATATACACACATGAACACAACACACACGGGTGCACACATGCATGAACAGACACACATGCTTACACATATGTGCCCAAACTTGCAAGCACGCATTCATACACACACACGAACACATACACGTTCAGTAGGCCTCCTTGATCAAGGCCTCCAGAGCTTTGTCCTTCCTCAGGTTCCAGTGACCC
Organism: Piliocolobus tephrosceles; assembly: GCF_002776525.5. NCBI lineage: Eukaryota > Metazoa > Chordata > Mammalia > Primates > Cercopithecidae > Piliocolobus > Piliocolobus tephrosceles. Next base: position 45,797,558 of record NC_045438.1, read on the forward strand.
AGAAGACCCACCATGTTGCCTTGCCCCAGCCCAGGGCCCCAAGTGAGCATGTCAGGATCCCTGAGCCTGCCCCAAAATCTCCGGGTTTCCACTGCTCCCAACAGGAAGCCGTGCTGCATGCATGAGGCCTCCCTCACCTGCAAATCTCCTCTGATCCTGCCAACCCCCAGGTGAGGGCAGCCAGGGGGACCCCAGTGACCCAGAGCAGGGCCCAGGAAGGGGACCAAAGGCCCAGAGGGACCTTGCTCCTGGAGCTGACTCCACTCAACCCCAGGGCACAGAGGGAAAACAGGCGCTGTGACCAGGCCCCCCGGGAGGGTCATGGGTGCAAGCTCAGCAACCCTAGGCCATCATGTGGCTGCAGGCCCAGCCTGTTGCTAGGATTAGTCCCGGATTAGCCCACCGAGGTCCCAGAGGCTCAAGTGTCCTGGTCACCAGTGCTATAGAAACCTGTCCAGAGGCAGGGGCGGAGACAGGTTCCTCCTTGATGGGCTCTTCCCTCCAGGCCCAGTCTGAGCCTCACCCTTTCCTGAGCCAGCTCTGGAGTGCCAGGGTCCTGAGCTCCCACCCCTAGCCCTGTGGGAACCCTTCTCCACAGAGCTCTGCACCCAGGGAAGTGATAGGTTTCCAGAATTAGCTGTTTTCCAGATCCCAGAATGAAAACGGATGACCAATCATGTTTGTGCCTGAAGTGGAAAAGTGAAGCATTTGTTCTCTCCCTTCCCAGATGCCCCTTAATACAGAAAACATCAGAACTGATTCACCCTGCAGCCCCAGGAGCACCCTGGAGCTTCCCTTCCAGGCCCAGCCCAAGTACCGCCTCCTCAGAACGCTCCTCCCCTCACCGACCCCTGTCCCATCTGTCTTTGCCCTGAAGGAAGGCCAAGTTGGGGTTGTGGGGCTGGGACCAGGTCTCAAGGCCAGGTCACAGGCCATTGCAGGACAGCTTGAGAGGCTGTGAGAGCTCCCTGTGACATCTGAGAGGCCAGCAGGAGGAAGGCCACAGTCAGTAACCAAGATGTGATCACTTGCCCAGGCTGGGCTGAGCTCCTGGCCAGGAGCCTCTTGGCAACATGACCTAGCAGGTGCTGTCTGTCCATTATTCCCCTCTCACAGATGTCCCCAGCCTCTGTGGACATGACGGTTTAGCTCTGAAGCTCCAAATGCACCTTTCTCCCTTTCCTCTACCAGGTGATGCCATCCTTCCCAGGGCCATCCTGGGCTCTTCACTCCTCTAGGCCCTCAGCAAAGGGGAAGGAAGGAAGGGGAAGGAAGGAAG